>NW_027137842.1:30361-107970 GCF_000149305.1 Rhizopus delemar RA 99-880
CTGAAAAAAAATTTTGCTTGTACTGTTACACACTCGGGATAAAATTGAGATTAAATGCAATAACCAACATCGGTACCTTTAGTCCACTACAACCGTAGATAAGTTTATTTGTTAATTGGTGGAGCTTCCACCGGAGTTTTTTGGCTAATTATGAGTCATAATATTCCGTCTATCGCCGAAAAAGCCTATGTGACTTATAAAATTAATTTATCCCCTGTCAATCATTTTTTTTTCTTTTTCTTTCTTTATACAGTGGGTCAAAAAACTGCTCCAACGCAACCCAGTTTTTCTGAAATACAAGTATAGCTCTGTCAGTTTAACAGTAAACATTACGAAACTTGGAACAAAAAGAGTTACTACTGTTACTATTTATTAACGCAAGTTTCCAAGTCCGATGCGGAGTTCTGATCTAAAGAGCACTCAGTAAAAAGAGGAGGTCGGTTGGTGCAGTTTTTTGACTTTTAAAATGACAAGGTATTTGATATCATATGTCCGGACTGAGACTATTCCGGCAGATTTAATCTAATCTTTCTTATACTTAGCCACACTGGGGACCTTCAAATAAAGTCTTTGTAATTGTTTTCTGTTTTTTTTTTCATGCTTTACCCAAACCCATTGTACATCGTCAGTATCTATCCATCATTAGAAATGCCCAAAAAGCTTCCATCCGATATTCAAAACAGTATCAAAGCATTATTAGAGAACAGTGCTGATCCTGCAGTCATTGAGAAACGGGTTGGAATGCATAGAAATACCGTCAATAGGTATGCAAATAAGTGGATGCACGATGGAATACGTAAAAGAGGAGGTAGACCGAGCATTGTGGCAGAGTCAACACGCCGATACATCAAGAGATAAGTGCTCACAGGTTGTTTGAGGACTGCCAAGGACGTGCAAATGAAGTTGGAGGAGCTGGGGCGCCCTATGTCGTATCAATCGGTAATTAATGTCTTACATTCAGTTGAAATTTATGCTGAGATCAAAAAGAAGAAGCCATTATTGACTGAAAAGCACAAGAAGGCTCGATTAGCATGGGCTAAAAAGCATCAATATTGGACAGTACATGATTGGCGACGTGTCATCTTTTCTGATGAGACGAAAGTCAACATTTGGGGCTCTGATGGTTGCAAGTATTATTGGAAAAAAAAATGTGATCATTTACAGCCTCACTATATCGACGTTACTGTGAAGCATGGAAGCGGTGTTCTCATGTTATGGGGCTGTATAACCAGCGAAGGACCTGGATACGCATGTCAGATCTATAATGGTACCATGAATTCGGAGTTATACCAAGAAATCCTTGGTACAAGTCTAAAAGACACTATGGAGAACTGTGGTCTGAACTGGGAAACGTCGGTATTTCAGCACGATAATGATCCCAAACATCGATCAAAGTCCACAACACAATGGATGAAGGATAGTGGCATGCTTTACATTGACGATTGGCCATCGCAAAGTCCAGATCTTAATCCTATTGAACATATATGGCATCACTTGAAGTTAAAGCTGAGCATGTATGATAATAGGGTGACCAGCATCCATGAACTGTGGCAAAGAGTCGAAAATGAATGGAATTCGTTTACTAAGGAACAATGCATCAAGTATATAGACAGTATGCCCGACAGAATACAAGCTGTCTTAGCAGAAAAGGGTGGATCCACTAAATATTAGAAAAGTCAAAAAACTGCACCAACCGACCTCCTCTTTTTGCTGAGCGCTCCTTAGATCAATACTCCGCAACTGACTTTGAAACTTTTATCAATAAATAGTAACAGTATTAACTCTTTTTGTTCCAAGTTTCGTAATGTTTACTGTTAAACTGACAGAGCTATACTGGTATTTCCGAAAAACTGAGTTGCGTTGGTGCAGTTTTTTGACCCACTGTATATGGGTAGTTTGGCCTTTTGATGTTTGTATTTGACCTTCAAGGTTAAGGTGTCAAAGTCAATTCTTGCTTTTGCACGGTTTAACCAATTGTTTCCCAGGATAAGGTGTGTAGGGCATGATGGTAATACTTCAATGGTACATGGAATAACCATATCATCTTTTATTCCAATTGGTACATCATATATCAATCCAAGACCTGTCTGCTTTGAGCCATTTCCTAGAGTGAAAATGCTGTCTGATGCTGAATCTATTTCTAATCCTAGGGCATCTGCTAAAGCCTTCGACATACATGTTTTTGCAGCACCACTATCGACTAATGCTTTTATGGTTTTGTCGCCAATGCTTACGGTTGAATACACAGCGGTTGTGTTTAATTCTTCATCCTCCAGTAATGCCATGGTTTGTTGTAATTGCTGGGATGCTTGATCTTGTTTTGGCTTTCGTTTTGGTCTACACTCGCTTACAAGTTTTCTTCTTAATGCAGGTGCTACTGTAATTAAATCACCTATATCTACAGTAGGTCAAAAAACTGCTGCAAGGAATTGCAAAATTCATGTTTTACAGCTGCTTGTCCATGGATACTGCACCAAACTATCTCAAACTTTGACTGTTTGTACCTCAATAGAAAGTGCATTTATTCGTCGATTATCGGATATGGGCAATGTTTATTGGTGGAATTTGATACTGCTAAAGGTAATATTTTAAACATCCGGTATTTTTTACTTGTTTATATATGTTTGAAATAATGAATTTTAATACAACCCAACCGGTTGCCATCACAATTTTTCTCTCTTTTGACGTGATTAGAATGCTATCTGTATTTAAGAGTGCTTACAATTTCTTTATTCTAAATCTTATATTCCTTTGTTTAAATTATTTCTCTTTTTTACCCTCTCACCAATTGCATGCATATATGACTGTCAGAAGAGAAAGTAAACGATCTCAAACAGACATTAACCGGATCCACATCAAAGTATGATATTGCTAAGGAGACTGGATTACATGAATCAACTGTTAGTAGATACTTTATAACGTTGTTTTGAAGTAGGACAGTGAGCACAGGTGATAGACCTACATTAGTCTCCAAAGTGACAAAGCGGCTAATCAAAAGAAAAGTCATTGAACGGGTTCTAAAGACTTCCAAAGAGGTATACCGGGAGCCAGTTGGATTTGGCTACGATATCTCATACCAGTCAGAGATTAACGTACTGAAATTAATGGAGTTCCATTTTCTGATAGAAAAAAAGTAGCCATTTCAGACAAACGTGCATACGTAGCATCAGCTAGAATGGAAAAAGGAGCATCAGGACTGGGCAATGGTTGACTGACAACAAATCGTTTACTTTAATGAAACCAAGATCAACGTATAGGGCTTTGATGGTGATGATCACTATCGGAAAAGGCCAAGTGACCTTTTTCAACATCATGACCTGCATTTTGTAATCCAGCATGAAGCTAGCAAATTGATGTCCTGGTGTTGTATAACCTCTGAAGGACCAGGATATGCTTGCTAGATTTACGATGGAAACTTGAACTCAGGTGTTTACCAGCATATTTTGAACACTACGCTTCGTGATACTATGAAGTACTACAATTTCGACTGGTCCAACATTTAGTTTTAGCATGATAATAACACAAAGCACAAGGCATAATCTACAATAGCCTAGTTATGTAGTCACCAAGAGAGCTATATTAACGATTGGCCAGCTTCGATCCCCGACTTAAATTCAATCGAGCACGTAGGACATCAATTGAAGTTGAAATTCAACTATTACGAATATAGAACAAAGAACATGGATGTGTTTTGGGAATGAGTTGATGAAATATGAAATGACTTCCATAAAGATCTTTGCCAAGGACATGTAGATAACATTCCGGAAAGAACTCAAGAGATTATTAATAGAAAAGGAGGACCAACTAAATATTAATAAATAAGTTCATTCCGTTCAAATTTTCATTTTTTCAAATTTTCAAATTGCGCGCCTCATACTTCCTTCAATACTTATCCAATAGGGCATAAACTCTTTCGGATTTTTCAAGACATGTAGAAGATTTACTATGTGGGAACAGAGGCAGTTTGTGCCATTGTAACAGGATGTGCGCTACAAAAACCAAGAAAAATGGATTCCTTGCAGCAGTTTTGTGACCTACTGTATATGTATAATTTTTTTTTCTTTTTAGCTTTTCTTATTTTTTTGACCTTTTTTATATTTTCAAGATTTTTTATCTTTTTAACTTTTTTCATTTTTTTAATTTTTTTTTTATCTTTTTGACTTGACTCGGCTAATCTCTGTGCATCTTCATTGCCATTTTCGTTACACTGGCGTGGTACTAAAAAAACTTGACTGTATATCTTTCAACAGTTTGTGTCATATCTTTTTATTCTATATATGGATATTTGTGTTGCTTTCCTTTTAATGAAGTTCATGTTCAACAAGTTACAAGCTATGACTCACAAGAGAGTTGTTTATATTCAATATCAACATGACTCATGAATTATGACAATACTTGTATATACTGTTATTTTGTAGTATGGTTGGTTTAGTTTGAGTGTTTTAGAGAAGTTTTTCTTGAAATTTTTAAAGTAAGGTACTGTAGTGACCACCAGATCTTTTAATTAAGATCAAATAAAGGTAAAGATAAAAAAAAAATAAAGGGATCAGGAACTTTTTATGAGAAGGTTGCCTGTTTATTGAATAAAATATATAAAATAAAATGTGAGTAGAACTGTACTGTCCTTTTTCTTCATCTAAATAGTTGGGATATTTATATTGTTAAATTTTTTTTTTTTTCTCTTGTGACGAAGCAAATAATAATATTGATGCCAATGATGACTGCGTCTTGTGAATTCCTATACTGAATCAATTCAAATTTTTTTGAACCTTATTCAATATTTGAACCTTATTTTAAAAATCAAATCTTATTTCAAAAGTCGAACCTTACTTCAAAAATGAAACCTTATTTTCTTTTGTCTATATAATAGACAAGTTTTTATTTCTATTTTACTTCACTTATCTTAACTTCTCTTTGTTATATTATTTTTATATAAATAACCAATAAATCAAGTATTTTTATCTCTGAATCTGTTGGTATAACACTCTTAAAACACAAGCAAGACAAGTCCCTTGAAGCAAATTATCTTCATTGTAAACATTTTCAAACCTTTTATTAAACTACTACAAGCAAGTCTGATCTACTTAACAAGATCTGGTGGTCACTCATAACAAGCGAATCCATTATCAATACTTTAACTCAAGTCTTATTTTTTTTATTCTTTTTATCAACTTTATTCTATTTCAAAACCATTGCAACTTTAACGTTTTTGTTGTAATGGCCTTAAGAGTTTAGAAGTAAATTTGACTTTTCTTTAGAGTTTAAAAGAATTTGAGATCAAAGATTTGTGTTTAAATGAATAAATTTGGTTTGCTTGTAGTAAGTGACCACCAGATCTTGTATTGTAGATCAAACAGTAAAAGGTAATAAAGAGTTTTCTTGATAAGAGAATATAAAAGTGATACGATGAAGATAATTTGACTTCAAAGGACTTGACTTGCTTGAGTTATAAAATAAAAATAAAGAGTTTTGATAAAGAGGAACTCGATGTTTATTTGAATAAAAGATATTTTTAAAAGTGAAGTTCAGTCAAATTATAAGAGGGGATATTTATATGATTATTATATTTTTTTTTTTTGTTTATCTTTAGGGACTGAGGTCCCTCCTTCGACTGAGGTCCCTCCTTCGACTGAGTCCCTCCTAGGACTGAGTCCTTCCTAGGACTGAGTCCTTTCTTCAGCAAAAGTTACACCAACTGCGTCACAGATCCCCCCACCAAGAGAAGAACCGACCTCGGTTTGAGACATCAACTGACCCCATTGATCGTGATTTTTCATTTTGGTGACAAGAGTACGGTAGACGGTGCAATTTGGAAGAATAGTCTTGAGTTGATTATACTTTGCTGTTTCATATAAATAAATGTCACGCTGGTTGTTTCCAGGTCTTTTGAATTTCAAGTGTGCCCATTCAGTTACATTTTGTGCAAAGCTTTTAGCCACAATTTCTTTTTGACGATTAATCATTGCTTGCTGTTCCAATAATGAACGATACCGTTCATAATACTCGGACATACATAATTCATAGAACCATGAATCGTCGGTAATGCTCTGGTTGTTTTGAATCAAAGGCTCATCCAAGATAACTTCATTGTTCTCTTGTTCATTTTCTTCATCATCATTCATGCTTGCTTCTTGCTGTTCCATGATTTCAGATTCGATTCGAGCCATAGTATTTGTGATAAACTCGTACTTGCTTACTATTTGTCCATCGACTTGGTAGTTATAATTTTTGTATTGGTTCTCGTAAAAGATCAAGAAATTGTCTAAAGCTTGGCAGGCAGCCTCGATTCCTTGTTCAATGTATTGCTTCTTGACATAGTTCTCAACAGTGTCCAAGTAGACGGGTCCTTGAGTATTGGCAGCAGAGTTTTCTTGTACTTCTTGCATGTTGCTCATTGTTTTAAAATATTTGATATAAATTTTTTTTTTTTTGATTTTCTTTGAGGTATATATATGCTTTTGTGTGTGACTTTAATGAAGAAGTTCTTGCGTTTCAGTATCCATTTGGTGTACAAGAATTCGCTCATTCTCCATGATCCATTGTGTCTTGGGAAGCAAATATGCTTTCAATCGATTTCCATGTACTCTTCTTAATTTAGTATCCCGGATGTCTGCACTCTTGATGTGATACGTGCCTTTTCCCAAAATATGTTGTATGATGAATGGACCTTCCCATTTATCTTGCAGTTTTCCTGACCAGGAGGTGGACATATAGTCTTTGAATACTAATACTAATTCACCTATCTTGAATGGAGGTTTCAACTCCTTACTCTGATCCAATAATTTTTTCTCTATAGCTTTCTTTTGGGCAATTTGAGTTTGCTTGATGGCTTGAGTAGCTTGTTCACGGATTCGATTCAAGTTATGTATTTGATGTGTTGTCCTATGCCACAGCTTTGCTTCAAATTTAGGAGAATTTTTCTCATACAAGTGATGATCTAGGTCAAAAGGTGTTCTGGGTTCGTAGCCATAAACTAAGAAAAAAGGGGAATGCTTGGTTGTAGCTTGCTTGATTGATCTATAGGCAAACAATGTCGCAGGTAAATAAGCATCCCAGTCTAACTTTTCTTCATAGGAACGCCTCTGTAGTATTTGTCCAAGTGTTCGGTTGAACCGTTCTATCAGGCCATTGCTTTGTGGGTTGTAGGGTGTTGTAGTTTTGTGTATTATGTTGTAATTTCTACACACCTGTCGGATGAGTTCACTTAAAAAGGGTTTACCATTATCTGACACCATGATTGTTGGGCATCCATGTCTGCAAATGATGTCTTCATAAACAAACAATGCTATTTCTGATGCATTTTGAAATCGTAAGGGTCTCGCCTCTACGTATTTTGTAAGATAATCTATAGCTGCAATAATATATCTATGTCCTGATCTCGATGTTTGTACATGTTTCACATCTAAGGCAACTCGATCAAATGGTTTTGCTGAAACTGCTACGGGATATAATTCTTCTTTCAACATTTTCTTCCCATGCATTTGGCATCTGTAACATTTCTTGACATATTCCATGATATCGTGTGACATATTATCCCAGTAGTAACGAGATGATATTTTGTGTAGAGTATTATTGTAAGCCAGATGACCTCCTAATGGATGTTGGTGGTATGCGTACATGATTTCTTCTGCTTCCTTTTTGTTTAATACTTTTCTGATAATCCCGTTGTCTGTATTGTATCTATACAAGATGTCTCGATAAATTGTAAACTTATTTGCTTCTTTCTTGAGGTATTTCTTCATTCTAGAAGTTGCGTCTTCAGCTATTTTCATTGTTTGTAGATATTGTGTCAACTGATCGATTTTGTATTGTTCCATTTTGCTTATAGTTTGAAGTTGGTATGTTATGTCGGGATTTTTATTTTTTTCTTTTGTACTGTTTTTATAAGGTTTTATGGATTTTGTTTCAACTACCCCTCCCTTCCTCCATGTAGTTTTGGTAAAATATATATATAGATTGATATTGTTATTTATATGTCTTCATTGTTGTGTATCTTTAATATCCGAGCCTTGATAAAAAGTCTGCGCTCTCGTTTACTCTTCCAGGTCGATATTTTATTTCGAAATCGTATTCAGCAAGTGTTGTGATCCATCGTGCTATAATTCCGGTAGGATTTGGTGATTTGAGTAATCCGTGTAATGCTGAATGATCTGTGATAATCGTGAATCTTTTTCCCAACAGATAAGGACGAAACATTTTTACTGCCCATATGACTGCCAAACATTCTAGCTTTGTCGGTGCGTAATTTATTTCACTGGACCTTAGTCCCCTACTCGCGAATATGACTGGATGCTCGTGATCATTTTCATCTAATTGTGTAAGGATACACCCAAGTCCTGCTTTTGAAGCGTCTGTGACCAAAATAAAGGGTTTATTGAAATCGGGTCTAGTCAAGACAGGAGCGGTTGTAAGCAGTTTCTTCAAGGTTTCAAAGGAATCAGTGGTCTTTTCTGTCCATGGAACTTGTTTAGTAGTTTTTGTTTGATCATGTAAAGGTCTTGCTATAGCGGCAAAATTCTTTATAAATCGTCTATAATAAGAAGCCAAGCCTAAAAATCCTCTGACTTGTTTGAGTGTCTTTGGTTGTGGATATTCGATGATTTTCTTGATTTTTTCTGGGTCTGTTTGTACACCATCTTTTGTTACGATATAGCCAAGGAATTTGAGATGATCTTTGAAGAAAAAACATTTTTCAGGATTTAGTTTGAGATTTGCAATTTGTATACATTGAAAAACTTGTTCCAAGTGGTGTAAATGGTCTTGTTGGTTAAATGAATATACATTTAAGTCGTCTATATATGCTACCAGGCACTTATTAATGAGTGGCCGAAAACATAAATCAATAAGTCGTTGGAATGTGGCAGGAGAGTTTACAAGTCCCATTGGTAATGTATTGTAATGGTATATTCCAAACTTTGTTGTGAAGGCAGTTAATTCTTTACTATCTTCCTCCATCGGTACTTGATGAAAACCAGCTCGCATATCTAATGCTGAGAAAACTTTAGCTTTTCCTAACGTGTCTAGCAAGTCATCAATTCGTGGTAATGGGTATGCATCTTTTTTTGTAACTGCGTTAAGCTTTCGGTAGTCTATTACCATCCTGTATTCTCCATTTTTCTTTTTAACTAAGATGACTGGCGCAGCCCACGGACTATTTGAAGGGGATATTACACCTAGTTTTGTGTATTTTTCTAGTTCTTTTTGCAAGTGTTCTGCTTCTAAAGGGCTAATCCGATACGGTCGGTGACTGATAGGCAATGTGCCTTCTTGTACAGTTATTTTGTGTCGTAGCAACTTTGTATAGCCGATACTATTATTATCCCAATCGAAAATTTCTTCGTATTTCTTTAAGAGCCTTTTTAACATTCTTGCAATTTTTCTATCCATTTCCCCAATTTCAAGCTTACTGTACTTTTCTGCTTCTAAAGTTTCTTTATCTTCATCTGAGGTTTCTTTGTCCATTGCTTCGGTCATTTCCATAGTACAGAGATGAATATCCTTTTCAACATCATATGCTTGTATAATCGTATCTTCTTTAAGGTTGAGTTTTTCCAAGATTCCAATTTCTTCGCCTGGATCCAAAATTATATTATCATTAGAGCGATTATGTATTCGAATTTCCAAACTCTTTTTGTTGGTAATAAAGTTGTGACAAGGGTCAAGGATACCGGTTTTTTGTAGAATTTTGGTGCTGGTTATTTCAAAACTATACATTAATCCCCTAAGTTCATCTTTAGGTTTCTTGATTATGATAGTCTTTGATGAGTTTGCCGGGATAGTTAATCCATCTGATGAGGCTTCCAGAATGCATTGATTTTTAAGATTTTTTATCTGTATGTCTTTCTTATAGTCATTTTCAAGCAGTAATAGTGAATGCTCTTCATCCTCAACTTCTTCTTCTTCAGTAGATTCTTCATCAGTGCTTTCTTCTGATTCCTCTTCAACTTCATCATCTTCTGAATCTGCTTTATCGTTTTCAAAGTGCACTTTTTTCGTTTCTTTCGAATTGGTTGAACTGATTGGATGCTGGTAACTTTGGATATAACTGGAAATTTTTGGTAGAGGTGTATTCTTACGCAAAAAGAATATTTCTATTTCTGCCTTTTTGTTTTTATAGGACACTTTCAGGGTTGAACTATTGAAGTCAATTTTGGCCTTTGCTCTGTTTAACCAGTTGTTTCCGATAATTAAATGAGTTGGGCAAGCTGGCAATACTTCAACTGTACACGGAATAATTAAATCCTCTTGTACTTCGATAGGTACATCATATATTACTCCTAGAGCAGGCTGTTTAGAACCGTTTCCCAAGGTAAATACGCTTTCTGAGGCAGCATCTATTTCTAATCCTAAAGCATCTGCCAGGGATTTTGACATACACGTCTTGGCAGCACCACAGTCAACAAGTACTTTCACCGTTTTGTCTCCGATATTGATTTTTGAATATACGGCAGTGGTATGAATGTCATCCTCTTCTATTACCGCCATAGTTTCCTTTGATGTTTCTGTTACAGGTATTCTTTTGGGTCTACATGCACTTGCTAATTTCCTTCTAAGTGTGGGAGCAGCTACCATCAAATCTCCTACAGATATGTCTGCTTTTTGATTCATAACATCTGATACAATATCATATCTGATAGGTGGGGCCTTCGTTTTTCTTTTTATTGGCTTTGGCTTGATTTCAATAGGGAGATCAGAGTCTACTTCCATACTTCCTGTAGCCTGTATTGGTTGTTTGGGCATGTTGCTTGTTTCCTTGACTTGATTACGTTTGTTTACACGCCTAGTTACTGAAGCACTACTTGGTTGTTTCCATTTTTCTCTGGTTGTCGGTTTAGAATAAGGTTTAGAGCTTAGGACTTCAGGCGGGTGTTCAGGTCTTATAGCAGCATAAAGATCTTGGGCTTGATATGTGTTATCGTATTCATTTTGGGTAAGTATGACATTGAGATTATGTTGTTGGTTTTGTTGTTTAATGGGTTTGTTGTTATGTTGGGTGTTCGATTGACCATTCTTTTGATTATCAAAAGCAACCGACCCATTTAGTTTTTTGATTGCTGATTTTGATAGCGGGGCTGAGAGATGCCTTGCTGGGGTTGATTATTATGATTATTAGTTGGCTGATTTGGATTACGATTATGATTGTCATATTCATATCTTCCATAACTATGATCATAATTATTCCTGTATCTGTTATCGCTTCTGTAGTTATAACTGTTATTTCCATTTCGGTTATATTCATTGTTGTGAAAATTGTTATAGTTGTCATATCTAGGACGTCGATTATAATTTCTGGTAGGTTGAGATGAATGTTGATGTAGATTCAATTCACTGCGTATAGTTTCTTGAATAAGGTTAACCAAGTCATGTTGTGAGTTGGTATGCACTGATTGATTGTTATGTCTATTCATCGTTGGTTGTGTATACAAATGATTATTATTTGTACTGCCTTTCACTTCCATAGTGACTAGTTGATTTGGACCTGTGATTATTTCAGAATAGGGAGCCATATAGTTATTTCCAAAATTATTTCGTAAGTCATTGATAGGTACGGCATGAATATGTCTTTCTTCTGTGTCGATTAACTCTACGTTATGATTGTTTGCACCATGATGTTTTGTATATCTGTTATCATCATGATATATGAGGGCATTGTTGACGTTTCTTGGAATAAAAGGGTTATCCACCATGGCTATTTTACGTGGACGATTGGCATTCCACCATCCATCAGCATGATTGATCCATTCTTGGAATGTATGGGCACTACTTTGTATGCAGAATTGTTTAATTTCTTTAAGTAGACCAACACGAAAACGACTTTCAATAACTGCTTCACTTGTAATGTTCGCAAGGTCAGCTGCTTCTCGTAGTCTTGCCAAAAATATTTGAGGATGTTCTTGTTCACCTTGGAACATTTCGTTAAATTCTAATTCATAACTTTGAATTAGTTCAGGTGTGATGTAGTGTTGCTTGAGCAATTCAATGGCTTTGTCATATGTGACATTAGGGATTCTCTTGAGTATTTCTTTTTCAAAGTAAATTTTAGCAGCGCGTCGTAATTGGGATTTGAGCACGATAAGTTTTCTATCATCACTGAGAGTATTAGTGATTGCAAGGTAAGAATCAAGTATTTCTTGAAAATGGCGAAAGTCTTCTCCTTCATAGCCATAAAATTCAATTAACCTTGGGCGAAAACCTTGAGAAAAAGTTTGGTTGTTAGCATTTGCCAACGCGATTTGTCCTGTAGGATATGAGGCCATTTTGAAATTTGATATATTTGTTTTTGGTATGTTTTGTATTTCTTGAAGTAGAGTTTTGATAGTTTTCTTGACGATTTGTTTTAATTTGATAGATTTTTCCGATTGCTTGTTAATAATGTTTGTGATTTGTTGATTTGTTGATTTGTTCCCTCGTAGTGACCACCAAATGCAACTTTAACGTTTTTGTTGTAATGGCCTTAAGAGTTTAGAAGTAAATTTGACTTTTCTTTAGAATTTAAAAGAATTTGAGATCAAAGATTTGTGTTTAAATGAATAAATTTGGTTTGCTTGTAGTAAGTGACCACCAGATCTTGTATTGTAGATCAAACAGTAAAAGGTAATAAAGAGTTTTCTTGATAAGAGAATATAAAAGTGATATGATGAAGATAATTTGACTTCAAAGGACTTGACTTGCTTGAGTTATAAAATAAAAATAAAGAGTTTTGATAAAGAGGAACTCGATGTTTATTTGAATAAAAGATATTTTTTAAAAGTGAAGTTCAGTCAAATTATAAGAGGGGATATTTATATGATTATTATATTTTTTTTTTGTTTATCTTTAGGGACTGAGGTCCCTCCTTCGACTGAGGTCCTTCCTTCGACTGAGTCCCTCCTAGGACTGAGTCCTTTCTTCAGCAAAAGTTACACCAACTGCGTCACACCATAAAACTCTTACAAGCCATTAAAGGAAGGAAAATTACACTCTTTTTGACTTTTTTCATTTTTTCGACCTTTCTCATTTTTTGACTTTTTTCATTTTTTGACTTCTTTGTCACACTATAAAAAGACTATTCGTGATCAAACACGACAACAATGGTACAAAAAATTTAACTGTATATCCTTCCACAATGAAGAAATGTTCCGGCCTACCAGATTCGAACTAGTGACCTAAAGATGACAGATTAACTACAGTCTTCCGCTCTACCAACTGAGCTAAGGCCGGACCTTTCTTTCGCTCTTCCGACCGTTACAGAAGATATTTATTTTTTTTACAACATTCCACTACAAATAATGTAGTAGCTTTGACGTAGAATTTTAACACACCTAACAATCATAGATTCGTAGGTTTTATAATTTTTTATGAGAAAACATTATATCTTGTTGTATTGCACCTTTTTTAATTTTGAAAAAAGATTTAGGTGCGAAAAAAATGAAGAAATTGAACAGTATTTCTGTTTTTTTTGTAGGGTAAGTATTCATAGAGTCATTCATGTTTTAAAAAAGTGTCTGTTTTTTTACAGATGATATTTTTTTTGGAAAGCCTGTTCCCCTCTATCGTTGAAAGACCGATATCTTCTTTTTTTTATTTTTGAGGGCAAAAAGCGGAAATCAAAAGTACTTTCGGATTATTTTGCTCAGAAGAATACATATTAGGAAGGTAGTCTGTGGTTTTTAGCTTAGGTCATTACAAACGTATTACAGAACGTAACAAAATAGTCGTGTTTGGGAAAAAAAAAAGACAAAGTAAAAAAAAGTTAAGTAAAAAAAGACAAAGTAAAAAAAAAAAAAAAAAGAGTCTAGCAATAGAAAGTTCATTATTCAAATGAAAACAATAATTTAACAACAAATATACTTTATAGAAATGTAAATGTCTTTACATTATAAAATAATAATAAAATAAAGAAGCTCTGCTAACATTTTGTTACAAGGCAGTTATAATTAACAAATACATACAAAACTTTTTTGTTTATCAAATAAATATATTGCTTTATTATTTTTTATGCCAAATATTGTAAAAGAATATATGTTTTTAAGCTTATTCTCGTTCATTACTTACTTTATGTTTGCACATGGGTGTAATTTGCCATTAGCCATTAGTCATTAGAGATGTTAGCAATGGCAATTTTCTTTATCAAAAATAACTTTTCAGCAATAAACAACAATATAAGTTTGATATTCTTATAGTTTTATCGTATTGGAAAGAACAACTTTGCTCATGAGGTTCATGTTCGTCATCCGAATGTGTCCCATTAGGAATTCCTAATGTAAGAAAAAAAAAGAAACCAACATTAGACTTGGTTGCTATTATTTTTTTTTATAAACTTACATTTGACCAGAACTTGAGCTTTCTTTTTTATCTTTTGTACCTTGAGCATCTAATGTGTTCCATGAAACAAAACCAGGGAGAAAAAAAAAACCTGTTTTACTGCTGTAGTCCGTTAAGACCGAATTTTTTTAACCTAAAATAAAAAAAAAAAAGAAAAAAATAATACTCTCCATGTTGAAGCTATAGCACTCGAGTAATAAAACTTGTTCAAGCAATGTATAAGTTATCTTTTGGGATATCATTAAATGTAAACTACATGAAAAGCAACAGTTTTTGACTTACAGTAGGTCAAAAAACTGCTGCAAGGAATCCATTTTTCTTGGTTTTTGTAGCGCACATCCTGTTACAATGGCACAAACTGCCTCTGTTCCCACATAGTAAATCTTCTACATGTCTTGAGAAATCCGAAAGAGTTTAAGCCCTATTGGATAAGTATTGAAGGAAGTATGAGATGCGCAATTTGAAAATTTGGAAAAACGAAAATTTGAACGGAATGAATTTATTTATTAATATTTAGTTGACCCTCCTTTTTTATTAATAATCTCTTGAATTCTTGCCGGCATGCTATCGATATACCTTTGGCAAAGATCTTTGTCAAAGCCATTCCATACTTTTTCTACTCGTTCCCAAAGCTCATCCGTATTCTTTGCTCTACGTTCGTAACAGCTGAGCTTCAACTTCAATTGATGCCATACGTGTTCTATTGGATTTAAGTCCGGACTCTGAGCTGGCCAATCGCTAATATACCGCACTTGATGATTATCTAACCAGTCTATTGTAGATTTTGCCTTGTGCTTTGGATCATTATCATGCTGAAAGTAAACGTTGGACCAGTTGAAATTGTAGTATTGCATAGTATCACGAAGCGTAGTGTCCAATATATGCTGATAAACATTCGCGTTCATGTTCCCATCGTAAATTTGACAAGCATATCCTGGTCCTTCAGAAGTTATACAGCCCCACATCATCAATTTGCCTGCTCCATGCTTGACTGTAAGTTCTAGATGATGCGGTTGAAGAGGATCATTTGGTCTTTTCCAATAATACTTACAGCCATCAGAGCCCCATACGTTGATCTTGGTTTCATCAGAAAAGACGACTTTTCGCCATTCTTCTACTGTCCAATCCTGATGCTTCTTGGCCCATTCTAATCGATGCTGCATATGAGCTTTTGTCAAAAACGGCTTCTTTTTTTTTATTGAAGAATGGAACTCCATTGATTTCAGTACGTTAATTGCTGACTGGTATGAGATATCGTAGCCAAGTTGAACCAGCTCCCGGTGTACCTCTTTGGCAGTCTTTAAAACCCCTTCAATGACTTTTCTTTTTATTAACCGCTTCGTCACTTTGGAGACTACTGTAGGTCTACCACCTATGCTTTTTGTCCTATTTGGAAACAACCGTCTAGAGTATCTACTGACAGTTGATTCATGTACTCCAATTTCTTTAGCAATATCGTACGTTGATGTGGATCCAGTTAATGCTTGCTTGAGATCGTCTACTTTTCCTTCTGGCAGTCGTTTAGGCATGCGATTGGTAATAAGGTAAAAAAGAGAAATAATTTAAGTAAGGAAATATAAAATTTAAAATAAAGAAATTGTAAGCGCTTTTATATACTGGCAACATTCTAATCATGTCAAGAATGTGAAAAATTATGATAGCAACCGGTTGGGTCGTATTAAAATTCGTCATTTCAAACATATCTGAACAAGTAAAAAATGTCGGATGTTCATAATACTACCTTTAGCGATCTCAAATTCCACCAATAACCATTGCCCATATCCGATAATCGACGAATAAATGCACTTTCTATTGAGGTACAAACAGTCAAGGTTTGAGATAGTTTGGTGCAGTACCCATGGACAACCAGCTGTAAAACCTGAATTTTGCAATTCCTTGCAGCAGTTTTTTGACCTACTGTACGTGAAACAACAAATTTTTTTTCCGCTCGAACAACTATATAAACTGTCATGACTTTTCTTGTTTTCATCTTTATTTTTTATATTCTTATTATGCCTCGCTCCAATTCATCTGCTTCCGTCACTTCCAACAACAATGCCACTCCCCGTAGAGGAGGTCGAGTATCTGGTCAAGTAGTCTCACGTTACAGGTCTTACAGTGACCCACAAAATTGTCCCAATGTTTCGTAATTTTCTCTTCTAGAGCTTGTAGAACCATAGTTATTAAGCTAATGTACACCTTGTTGTATATCATTCAATAGCCAAAGTCATGTATAAGCAAAAGATGTGACGCAATTTCAGATTAAAACAGCGCCAACGGAGATAGAGGAGCTAAAAAATAAGCGGTGCATTGGGACAATTTTGTGGCACTTTTGAAAAAAAACGAAAAGCGATGAAATATCGACCCACAAGTTGTACAGATGTACCAAACTGCTTACAAATGCACATCGTATGACTCTAAGTTGATCTTTACTCATTGCTGAATTTTTAATCTCCTACTGATTTATTACTCGCCCATTATATCTCAACATGAAACAAGTCTCTCAAGATACAGTTGTTCGAGCAATTTCGTTACTTAAACAAGGTAAGTCGATTCGGGAAGTGGAAGGTGTTACTGGCCTAAGTAAGAGTACTGTTGGGAGGCTCCGAAAAACCCATTGCGTTGGACTTGAAAAGCCAAAAGCTGGTCGGCCCAAGGTGCTATCTGCGGCTGATGAGCGTTATTGTGTGCGCCAAGTGACCAAAAACCGCATGTCTAGCGCAACAAAGGTGGCTAAGGAGCTAGAAAAAGACACCGGAAGAAAAGTAAGTGCCGAAACCGTGTGCAGAACCCTTCGCAAGGCCGGTCTTGGTGCGATTGAGAAGCCGAAGAAGCCTTTGCTTAGTGCTAAAAACATCCGTAAGAGGCTTTCTTGGTGTATGGCTCACAAGGATTGGACTATAGATGACTGGAAACGTGTTGTTTGGTCGAATGAGACAAAAATCAACAGATTCAATTCGGATGGACGCACCTGGACTTGGATTCGATCCGGAGAAAGCCTAAAACCGCATCATGTGAAGATGACTGTAAAACACGGTGGAGGCAATATCATGCTGTGGAGTGCCATTACTTACGCTGGAGTTGGTTGGATGTGCAAAATCAATGGTAACATGGATAAAACATTGTACAAAGAGATTTTGGAGGATGAACTGGAGCGTACAATTGAGTATGGAACCAATAAGCTAGGGCTAAAAAGACATCAGGTGATCTTCCAGCATGACAATGATCCCAAACATACGTCTAAATTAGTAAAAGAATACTTTAAAGTGCAATCCTACAACATCCTGGAGTGGCCTGCACAGTCACCTGACTTGAATCCAATTGAAAATATGTGGTCATTATTAAAGAGAAGGCTAAATGATTATGAAACAGCACCAAAAGGCATGAATGAATTATACGAACGAGTAACTAAAGTTTGGTACGACTTAATGAAGCCAGAAGAGTGTCAAAAGGTTATAGAAACAATGCCTAAGCGTATAAAACAATGTATCAAGAACAAAGGACGCTGGACTGACTATTAATATCAGATAAATAAACCATTTTGTTTTTTTTCAAAAGTGCCACAAAATTGTCCCAATGCACCGCTTATTTTTTAGCTCCTCTATCTCCGTTGGCGCTGTTTTAATCTGAAATTGCGTCACATCTTTTGCTTATACATGACTTTGGCTATTGAATGATATACAACAAGGTGTACATTAGCTTAATAACTATGGTTCTACAAGCTCTAGAAGAGAAAATTACGAAACATTGGGACAATTTTGTGGGTCACTGTATGTCCCTCCTTCTGGTGACCGTATCCTTGAAGCACAAGTTATTGTTAGCCCTGAAAGAGCATGGGAGTAAGTAAACTACCGTCATAAACGGTGAATTAAGCTAGGGGACTAGTTTTACTAATTTGTTATGCTCATTTGCAGCCATCTTTTATCTGTGAACAGCGCGTTTGATAGAACCAGTATATGTGGTATTGATGGCTGTCAGAAGGTATGCATTTTGAGAAATCGGGCCGAAAATGGAAGGCTCACTTACTACTGTGCTGGTGGTCTTGACATCGATGAAAATGGTGATACTATTGGTCACCCTGGTAGAAAGTCTCGCGTCTGTACATACAACTCGGTGTTTTACAATCGTAAATGCATGACAAACTACACTCTTTCGGTGATGTATGATTATCTAAAAGACTCAAGCATCACCAACATTTGCAGTTCCCATGGCATGAGCCGTCCTGCTGTGACTTCATTAGCGAATGATCTCCGTTTAATGATGCTCAGTGACTACAATACCCATAATCGACAAGAGGAGCATAAACTAGGCTCTAATGTAAGATGTCACCACATACAGATAGATGAATCGAAGTTTGGCAAGCGAAAAAACCATCGTGGCCATCGTGTAGAAGGCATCTGGGTCTTTGGTATGGTTGAGTGCTTGGTCCCCATCAATGAGGCAGATCGGTTTTATACATACACTGACCACCGAACTGGCGATCAAGAGCTGAGACCTAGGTATGAAGCAGGACGCAAATTCTTTTGCACCGTCCCTAATCGGACAGCGGCAACACTGTTGCCCATCATCTATGATAACTGCCAGCGTGGGTCAACCATTAGATCTGATGGATGGAGAGCGTATTCCGGTCTGCACCCTAGAGAAGAGCGTGACGAGATTACAGGCGAGATACTTGACAATACAAGCGCTTACAATGATGGCAACTTCTTCTTTGCAAGACATCAGGTTGTTAATCATTCCCTAGACTTTGCCACAGTAGATCAAGTTCAAGGTAACCAGGGCGAGTATTCTGGCTTGCCAATATCTGGTAAGATTCATACCAACATGATCGAAAGTATGTGGGCTCCTTTGAAAGCGTTTATCAAGCCTCGTAATCGAACCAAAGAGAATTGCTACAAGCGCATCTTGGAGTATCTTTGGAGGAGCGAGAATGCCGGTAATGTCAAGCAGTGCTTTGAGCGCATGATCCGCGAAGTGGCAATGAACTCAGATCCAGCTGAACGGTCTGCAGAAACTGAGGATTGGTTTACGCGTGGTCTTGATGGTAACTCGCCTTCAGTGTCAGCTAGAATAGCAGCCAGAGATGCTCGTCGTTTTGAGGCATGGGTTGAACGTCGTCGTGCCCGCGATGCTAGGGAATTGTTAGAAGAAGAAGCGATACTATCAGACAATGACAGCATTATTGGTGAATCAGATGGTGAGGTAATGCAGGATAGTATTCTTGAAGCACGAAGTGGTTTGGATCAGTCTGGCATTCAAGGTTCTATTGCTGCAAATAATGATGAAGCAGGAGCCCCGAGCCCAACAGCTATTCGTTCGATCAGTAGGCAGACCAAGAGCTGTTGCACCTTCTGTCAGCAATCACCCTCATAGTGGCAGGCGTTCAGTTGGTAGACCAAGAGTTGGAAATCGATCTGTAGGAAGTGTTGTAAACATAGTTATTTTCTATAAGATATCAGTTGTATTAAAATAAATAACGATACACAAAAGATTAAACTATGATTGAACAATTCCACACTTTTCCAAATTTAGAACAATAAGATCAGTATTTGTCATCCTAGCGAGTCTAATCAATTGTCAACCCCAAAAGTAATTAAATCAAAGTTAATTGACTGGTTATTATTTCTATTGTTCAACTTCAGACGCATATATTAGAACATCGACAAGCTTTAGCTTAATCATTGGTTCTTCAGCACGACATCGTTGCCGAGTCTATATCTTTTATATCTACGCTCACAAAGAATATAAATAGATGCCAACTTTTTATCCATTAAACGGGGCTCTTTTGCAATATAAAGAAATCTGCAATAAAGAAGGATTTTAATTTTATATTGCTGCTATTGTTTTTTTTGTTTAATTTTTTTATTTAATCTTACGATTAAAACATTTTTTAAAATTAATCATCCTTCTGGTTCTTACCCTGGTAAACTGCTATGGAAAACCCCAAACAAGAAGACAGACCCATGGAGCTTGGTGCTACTGACATGGAGATCGAACAAGTAGATCAAGACCCTTCTCTTACTGAAGATGGCTCTGAAGAAACCCCTATCGAAAATGCAAATGTGCAGGAAATTACGTCTGATCATGATGACATTGATGCTGAAGTTTCAAAACTCATAAGGTATAAAAAGGAAGAATCTGCTCGGTTATACCAAAAGTATATCATGGCTGGTGAAGAAGAAAAGGCAGACTTGGCGTTTCAAAAAATGAGAAAATATGGCGCACAGTTGCTTACTCTCTCTGGTAAACTTGTTTCCCCTGCGATTAATCCTGTCAAGAAGGAAATTGGTTTGCGTCTGACACAAAATGATATTCCAAAATTCCAGCTTACCTCTTGGCCTGATATACCATTCCCTGGTGAAAAATGCTATGAATCAGTTGAACACTTTTTGCGGTCCTTCGAAAAGGTCATATATTCTGCTGCCTTGGATATTCAAGAGGTTTGGCGCCGGTATCTCCCTGTTTCTTTGGCTTTCGACCATGATGATTGGATTGAAAAAGACCTAAAGAGATGTGACACATGGAATGCAGCTAGAATTGTCTTTACGAACAAATTCTTGACTGACAACGCTAGAACAGATGCTATGCATCGTCTATTTACCATGACAATGAATAAACATGAATCTGTATCCTCGTATATGACCCGATTTTTAAGCACTTGTATTGAGGCTGGGGCAAATAAAAATGATCCAATGGTAGCTGCTAGATTTAAGGCATCATTCTCTGAACCTGTTCTTGAGAAGTGTAAGACAGCTTTTGTTTTAAAAGAAAATAAGAATATACCATGGACTGTGGAGAGAGCTGCTGAAATAGCAAGAAATCTATTAGGAGATGACCCAAGAACGTATACAGGAGCATCCTATGTCAATGTCGCCAGTGGTAGCAAAAGAATTCACACAAATGCTGGTCCTGTCAGTGTTCAAAAAAGAAATAAAGGTCATGGTTCGTCTGGTGCTTTCTTTTGTTCCAAACATGGTGGTGCTAATGCAAATCACAATGAAGATGATTGCTTTAGCAAAGCAAACAAGAAAAATGATGCTGCGTCGACCATAAAAAATAAATATTATGGCAACAAAAATTTTCCTCATAAAGCAAGCACTAGTAAACCCTGTCGCTATTGTGGTAGAAGTTGGTCTCATGGTGTCATGTTTTGACATGTCAATAAGATAACAGTCTTATCAATCTAAGCTAAATCTTTACAAATGAGTTTGAATAAGAATAGATCCTGATAATTACCAACTGCCCTGAACAGCCAAGTTTCACTTTCATCTCAACGGTTGATTATTTACATCAGTTTATAAAATTTTTCTTATACATGTCAAATCATATCGGTCGTAACTATCTCTTGTCATTTAATCTCAGGTCTTGCTCAAACTAATATAAATAGCCTTGGAATCTTTCTTTAATAAAAGTAATTCGACTTGAGAACTATTGTTCGGTCTCGTTAATTCTTCTTTGTCTATTTTAAATACTTAAAACACTTCACATGGCCACCAATGTCAAGAATATGCAGACTTTAAAAGGAAACTTCATGTCGATCCCAGAAACCCAAGAGATACGGACAAGTCCATTTATGCCATTGTTCGTTCTACAAATGATGAAAATGATAACGATCATGATATGGCAGAAGCTGAAATGAATTCATATGACTGTAAGGCATTATGAAATAAAATAACTGAAGATGAAGATACTAATCCTCTTAAACTTTTGACTCCTATATTAATAGAGGGCAAGAAATTAATTGGCAAGATAGACACTGGCAGTGATATCACTTGTATATCAAAAATTTGTTTGAATAATAAATTGAATATTGACAAAGTGAATTCTGTAAATGGTTCTTTAAATTTTTTGTCTTCAGATAATAAATGTAAACGAATTGGACAAACTGATCCTCTCACTTTAACATACATGAATAACATCTCTTTTAAACATTCTTTTGAAGTTGTAAATTTTAATGAGACAATGATACAAGAATTTGATGTCTTGCTTGGAACTGATGTTCTTGGAAAAATGAATATCGGTCTTACTGGAGTAGCATACAAGTACCCAGGTAATGAAGATGATTATTCAAATAGATTAAAGGAAGACGCACAATTTCTAAATATGAATTTTGATGCTAATAATGAGATTGAACCTAACAACTCACCCTATGGTACCGAAGATCAACAAAAGCAATTCATGGCTTATATCCAGAATGCAATTGATGACAACCAAAATATTCCTGCTGGATCTTTCTGCACAGTACCAGAATCTGTAGTAGAATTACCAATGGAAAAGGGAGCAAAGTCCTTTAAGAGACAATATCCGATCGCTCACCGACAAATGCCTGAATTAGAAGAGCAAATAAATGAATGGTTAAAAGCAGGTATCATCAAAGAGAACCGCGCTAACACATCCTTTAACAGTCCTTTATTAATGGTACCAAAGAAAGATGAGAACAATGAGATAACGAGCCACAGAGTATGTTTAGATGTTCGTGGTATCAACAAACTAATCCCTGATGTCGTTTATCCTGTTCCAAAAATAAGAAGCATATTTGATAACTTAGTTGGTGGTGAAGTATTCACTAAGATTGACTTGAAAAATGTATACAATAGTTTCCTTGTAGCCCCTAAAGATCAACACAAACTCTCCTTCCAATTTAAGAATCGAACATATACTTTTCAAGGATGTTGTTTTGGTCTAAAGACAGTTACTGCAATATTCTGTAAAGTGATGAAAATACTCTTCGCAGATATGGATTTCATTGAAACCTATGTTGATGACTGTGTAATCAAAGGAACAGCTGAAAACCATGCTTCAAATGTAAAAAAGGTGATTGAACGATTAACTTCCGTCAACCTAAAAATCAACGTAAAGAAATGCAGTTGGTATCAACGATCAATCTATCTTTTAGGATTTGTAGTTGAGAGTGGTGGTATCATCAAAGTAGATCCACGCCGCCTAACAAACATCGATAGTTGGCCTATACCACGCAATAAAAAAGAAGTGATGCGATTAATGGGTATTGTATCATATATGAGAGACTTTATACCTTTAATCTCTCGTGTAGCTGCACCTATCGACAGACTTCGTAATGATCCTGATGTAGAAAACAACTGGACACAAGAACACACTGATGCATTCATTGCTTTAAAAGAGATTCTAAAGTCAAAGACACTGTTGCACACTCCAGACTTATCAAAGAAATTCTATGTGGCTACTGATGCCTCACAATATGGTGTTGGTGCAGTATTGACCCAAAGAGATGAGCTGAATAGAACTTTACACATTGCATTTGCATCCAAATCTTTGTCACCCTCTCAACGTAAGTGGAATACAACTAAACGTGAACTGTACGCGGTAGTGTTTGCACTAGAAAAATATCGTGAATTTTTATGGGGAAATAAATTTGAATTACGTACTGACCATAAGGCTTTAATGTATTTACATACCCAAGAACAAGCAAACCCTATGATGATAGGCTGGTTAGAAACTTTACTAGATTTCAACTTTGATGTAATTCACATACAAGGCATTCTCAATCAATTACCAGACTTACTTTCTAGACTTTATGAACCTTGCTTGAATAATGAGTTCATGCTGGGAGGGGGTGATGCTGCGCAAAAAGAAAATAAAAAAGAAAAAAAGGAAATTAAAAATAAAAATCAAAATAAAATAAAAGTTAAAAGACAGACAAACTATATAGCAAAGAGACACAACTTGATCTATAGTCAGGACAAGAAACTAAATGTGCTAGCTGTGAAAATAAAAAATAAAAAGTTTGCTAATAATCCCACAACTGACTATATGACTCCTCCACCTGAGAAGAGAGCACGTCTACTTGAAGATGCTCATACCTTCGGACACTTCGGTAGTACGAGTATTGTGGAGCAGTTACATTCACAAGGACTTCATTGGAATAATATTTATAAAAATGCTACTGAGACAATCAAATCATGTATTGAATGCCAGAGACACAATATAAGCAAGAAAAGTTATCATCCTTTAAAGAATATTCTTGCATATCTACCATTTGACCATATTGGAATTGATCTTTTAGGACCTTTACCTGTTACGGCAAATGAAAATGTCTATGTCCTTGTGATGATAGATGTATGTACCAGGTACATCATACTGCGTCCACTAAAAAATAAACAAAGTGACAATGTAGCAAAAGAATTAATAAAAATCTTTGGTGACTATGGCATACCTAAAATCATTCAAAGTGATAACGGCAGAGAGTTTAAGAATAGCCTCATGCACTCATTGTCCAAGCACCTAGGAATAGATCGCAGATACAGTACAGCCTTTCACAGTCGAGGTAATGGCGTGAGCGAGAGCGCTGTAAAGACGACATTAAACACTATAAGAAAAATGGTTAATTCTAACAGCAATGATTGGGATGATGTATTACCAATTGTCCAACTAGCGTCGAATTATAAAATAAGACACCGTTCAAAGAGTGCTCCATTTTCCTTGATGTTTGCTCGAAGACTTAATAGCTTTGAGGATTACGGTGATCAGAGTATAGCTGATAAGATTCCTAATAGACCTGTTACAGAACAAGAGCTAATTGAGAGAACTGATCGCATGTACCAGATTGTGTTTCCTGCCATTCGTGAAAGAACACAGAAGATCATAGAGGAAGCAAGCAAGAGGTTCAATGACAAAAATATGATCATAGATCTTCCGAAGGATACTGCAGTTATGGTTAGATTACCAGGACGGACTAGTAAGCTGTCACCTCTTTATGAAGGGCCTTACATTGTCGTTCGAAAAACTCAAGGTGGTTCCTATGTCTTAAAAGATGAGCAAAATGAACTGTTACATCGTGAATATGTCCCATCAGAACTCAAGGTAGTCTCTATTGACGAAACAGCTATAGAAGATACATACTATGAAGTTGAGGATATTAGAGATCACAGAGGCGGTCCAGGACAAAGAGAATACCTTGTAAAATGGGCTGGTTATGGTGAAAGAGAGAATACGTGGGAAAAAGCACCATCCTTCTCCAGCACAGTACCCATTGATAAACATTGGCTTAAGAGAAAAGAGTTGAAGGAATTAGAGCAAGCACGAAAGCAAAAGATGATAGTTAATGAAAAAGACTACACTAAAAAGACTTCTGCTAGACCTAATGTGACTGAAGAAAGCAAGAACCATAAAAGAAAGGACATGGTACAAGATAGTACAGTCCCTAGAAAAAGTAAAAGAATAAGAAACAATAGAAACTAAAAAAAAAAAAAAAAGAGTTCATGTAGCAGAGCGGCCGCTGACTTCATAAACTTGCTGAGCATCAAGATACATAAATTAACCAATAAGAAAATAACATTTAGTATCTGCATGAATGCCGACCTGACTATTGTCAAGTCTGGGGGAGGATAATGTTGTAAACATAGTTATTTTCTATAAGATATCAGTTGTATTAAAATAAATAACGATACACAAAAGATTAAACTATGATTGAACAATTCCACACTTTTCCAAATTTAGAACAATAAGATCAGTATTTGTCATCCTAGCGAGTCTAATCAATTGTCAACCCCCAAAAGTAATTAGATCAAAGTTAATTGACTGGTTATTATTTCTATTGTTCAACTTCAGATGCATATATTAGAACATCGACAAGCTTTAGCTTAATCATTGGTTCTTCAGCACGACATCGTTGCCGAGTCTATATCTTTTATATCTACGCTCACAAAGAATATAAATAGATGCCAACTTTTTATCCATTAAACGGGGCTCTTTTGCAATATAAAGAAATCTGCAATAAAGAAGGATTTTAATTTTATATTGCTGCTATTGTTTTTTTGTTCAATTTTTTTATTTAATCTTACGATTAAAACAGTAAGCTTAGTGACAGACTCTTTTTCGCTTCCCCAACACTTTTAATAATTTTTTTCCTTTTAAGGAAATAATTCATCATCTCCACTCACCTTCAAACAATTCAACGATTACAAAATGAACTCGCAATCGCTAATGCCAAGATACACCAGTTGCAACAGGAAAACGCTTCTTTGCGGAAGCAAGTATCCTCTGAACCCACACCAACTGCAAACTCCAGCCCTCCTTCTGAATCCACTCCCCCTTCCTCCAAACGACCACGCTCCCCAAGCAATGATGCTGCTCCTCCCACAACCAAGATATCTAAGCTTCCGAATCCCAAACCCAAACACAGTTTAGCTGCCATTGTTCGACAGTTTTCCTCTCCTACTGCTCCTTCCAGCTTCACGTTTATCCACGTTCCCATTCACCGTCGCCTCCCCATCCATCAACTCCGTGCTAACCTTCGTGACTGTTTAGGATAGGGGGTTTTAGGTAAAAGTAGTATAACAACAAAGATAAAGAAATAATGTTAGAACTTGGTATTTCTTTATTAAGTTAAGATAACTAAGATTGAATATATTAAATTCTACATGTAAAAAGTGAGAGTATTTATAGACATGATACGGATAAAGAATTAGGACAGATTTATGATCAATTAGACAGAATAGATGATTACTATTTCTAATTATTAGTTTAGCCTGTTCCTAGCTTGTATTGTCAATTATGCTATTGGGATGGTTTCAGATAACTCTGGATGTAGGACTATTTAGGAGACGGTACGGATGAATATAAAATCCTCTAGTTCCGTGATTGGATATTATGGCTAATAATAATATCTCAGTTAGGATAAATGTTTCCATGATTAATGATGATCCGGTAAGTAATTGTCATTCCTTATTCAACATGCTCATATCATCAATAAACTATATTACAACCACGCCATCATTTGACTGTGTGAAGTTAATATGAATAAAGCTTAATATAAAAATCTAATCAAGGTCTTTTATTGATCTGTGCTGGGAATAATGTTATAAATGATTCCAAAGTTATGTCAACATATTATTTAGGATCATATGAGATTCCTTTTACTAAAATAAAGTGACTATAATCTTATGTATCCTTAACAGTGACTTACACATTAACACACGCCGCATTCTGGATATTCAATATTCAGATCGAAATGTGGTAAGCTTCCTTATCCATACCGGTTTCGAACCTGAGCTCCGTTTTCAGCTGTACAAACACAAAATCACTATTCGTGACGACTTTGACCCTCTGAGCCCCACCATCATTCGTGATCCTACGCTTCTCAATGAATCCATTGAAAGAAAGACTAAACTTGCTCCACATGCGTTACTCCAACGACTTGGTTCTGCTTTCCGCCGTCTCAAGGCTCCTCTTTATAACGCTGTCACTAACTACTTTCTCCAATCTGGGCTCATAGACCTCAATTTCTTGGAGTCTTTTGATCTCGCTCCCCCTTACAGTCACCACAACCCTCTCCTAGACAAGATCTAGAGTTCTTTTATACCTCTTCCCTTCCCTTTCCTTTTTCCTTTTTGACTATCAAAAAGGTTTTTAGCACTCTTATCCTCTCTTCGATCTGACCCGGGCAATTCAATCCCAGAAGTGATTATGTGCTCAATTGGGTTATTTAAATTTAAAAAATAAAAATATTCTTTAATCGTAAGCTTAGTGACATAGAAGCCTTTACTTCAAGAATAATAGAAGCCTTTTTATTACTTTTAAAAAAAGTGACCGAATAATAATATCTATAAAAGTGACTAATTGGATTTCAAAAAAATATCAATTGAATTTCGAAAAAGTGACCAAATAGTGCTCAAAAAAGAAAGCGTTTTCTCAAAAATCTGACCAACGTTTTCAAAAAAATGTCCAATTGGGGGTGGAAATACTGTATGTATTGTAGCTACATTATAGACATGTCTGTACAACATGTTTCCATATAGGCCACTGTTGATTGGTATAGATTTGGTAACTGTGTAAGGACATTAACAAATCAAAACCTGCTTAAGACTTGATCAAATTTGCTGGAAGGATAATATACGAGTCGTAGACTCAAAATAATTTTGATGAGAATAAATATATGATAACAAAATTCATTTTCTTTGTTTATAAAAAAATGTCTAATAATAAACATGTACGCCTTTCTATTTCTCAAAAAAATTGAGCTTATGGATCAAAATGCTGCTGGCCAGCTTAATCAAACATAATTAGGTGAATGGGCTATGAAGAAATTCAATTTAGATCAACCACTTGCCCAACAGACTATATCAAACATTCTCAAAAATGCTGAAACATTAAATAGTAATATTAATGTTGTCAAAAATGGCAAAAGTCTAAAAACAACACGCTATCCTCAACTTGATGATGAAGTAGTAAAGCTTGCTGCAGACATGAGCAATAACAATCTGCCAGTCAATCGAGACTCAATTCTTCGATATGTAAGACTTATTGCTTGAGTAAAGTATAGAATCCTTGAAAATGAAATTCCATTTTCTTTTGGATGGCTCATCAAACTTTTTAAGCGAATTGGAGTAAAATGCAGGCCAATGCATGGTGAAAGTGCCTCAGTAGACATCATTCTTAAAAACATTCAGAACGAATTGAGGAAGATAGAAGAACTTCTTGGGCCATATGATCTTGCAGATATCATGAATTTTGATGAAACAGACTTATATTACCAGCAACCACCAACAAGAATGATATGTTCCTCCGAGTCGATGGATGGCCTAAAAAAAAAGTAAAACTCGTCTAACAGTTGGATTGCTCTGTAACTCGGATGGGACTTACAAAGAGCAACCAATTGTTATCGCACAACACAAGAGCCCCAAATGCTTTGAAGCATGAGCTAATTTGTTATCCATGACAGCAATTGGAAAAAAAGATGAAATTGAATACCATTATTCTACTAATGCTTGGATGACAACATACGTGAAAAAGTTAAATGTTGTCTTTGGAAGACAGAATCGAAAAAATTGCTCTTCTTTTGGATAACGTGTTCGTTCATAAAATAAGAATTCTGCTCAACAGAATTAAATTGATATTTCTCCTAGCAAACACGACTAGCAAGCTACAAGCTCTTGATGTAGGTAGCTTATTATTTGTTTATAAAATGCTATATAAAAGTATCTTTTTATTTTACAGTTTTCTCATTAATATTTTGTATACACAGGAATTATTGACAACTTTAAGGCACACTTCCGAGCCCAGCAGTACGACCGTGCTTTATGTCTATATACAGCTGAAGAAAATAGGATGGGCCAGCAAGAAAACATTTGGGCCAATAAAAAAAAATTTGGGCCAATAAAAAAAATTTGGGCCAATAAAAAAAAATTGGGACACTCTTTTGAAAATGGGACAATTTTGAAAACGGGTCAGTGCTTCAAAAATGGAACAGCCAAGAAACAGGACAAGTACATTTATAAGGGAACCTTTTTGTCCGGCAAACTTTTATTGGTAGACTTTGTCAGATAAGCTTTTTTTTTTTTTTTTTTTTTTTTTTTTCAACTGGTCTTTTTTTTCTCAATCGATCCAAATCAACTTCATCATTCTTTTACTAAATGAATCCCATCTGTTTGGAACAAGCTTGTTGTACTTTCTATTGTGAAGGGTATAATGATCTGAATGAAAAGAAGTATACTGATAGAATAAAGCTGATGGAGGATATTCAGCTTTGTTATTGTGAAAATCCATATGAGCCAAGACTTATTTGTAACGCCCGTGTGTTTGGAGCTCCAAATTTATACAAGCTTTACAAGTCGAGAGAAGAAGAGGAAGAGAAATGCGAAGAAGAGGAAGAAGACGATATGAATAAGAATGTTGTATCCACACAACTAATAAAGTGAACATTCATGGATAAACTTGGATACTACAGAATTATAGTCTAACCAGATCTCTATTAATAAACGTGAGAATTCTGCAATAGCCAATCTTGCCCTGTTGTCCTACCAGCGTTCTAAAAGACTATATCGGAACCTGATTACAACAACGGCAGTTCAATCCTATTCTATAATTATCGTTAGATCAATAGTTTAATTACTTCATTGTCCCTTGATTCGTCAAGTAGACAGCGGCTATTGATTATCCACTATCCTTCCTTATATTCCATATCATTCTTTTAACCGATCAATTGAAATAGCGGTAAAGACCCAGACATTCAAAAAGTATAAATACCCTCAATATTTTTTATTAATAAAGTCATATATAATCTTTAGTTTCACAACTATCGTCTTTTTGTAGTTTTTGTCTTCTATTTCATATTTGGCAAAACAAAGAATATCAACTTTGGTGAGTCAGAGAGTAATTTGGTAGCTGAAATTCTTATTAACAACAGAATAGAAAGCGAAGCACAAATTGTGGACTTCATAAACTATGTCTATCGTCCAAATTCGGAAAACTGTACAGACTCTCTTTTCAAGCTAACAAGTGTTTCTGATAAAACTGTTTTGGGCGTGCTTTGGAAATACACAGAGCGTTTCAATAAGACTACGGCTTTGGGGTTCAATCAATGGTTGAGGAAACAAAACATCGACTTCTTAAATCAGGACCCTGAGCGAAAAGTATTAAAGAGTCAAGAATCTGAAACAGTAAAGATAAGAGCTAGGATTTTGAGCGTGTTAGACAATCAATTTTATGGTAAGCTTGAAAACGGTTTTATAGGACAAGATAACGTGCTGATTCCAGTTTTATAGATGATGTTGCAGATAACATTGTCAGTACAATCCCCAGATATCATGCATACATTAAGCAACTCAAAGATGATGGCTACGAAGTCATTAGATATTGCAGAAAGTCGAAGAAAGCAAGTGAAAATCGGGCTTTACTACTACAAAGAATGATAAACATACTGTATCAAAGATCGCTTGCTCAAAAAGTCTTTGTCTCTCCCAGTAGCAGTGTTAAATAAGCTTTAAGCAAACGAGATTTATTTGATCAAGATATTCTATCCAGCCTAGATCAAATCCACGGAAATACGCAGGGTGAAAAAAAAAAGAATAAAACTTCTAGTCAGATGAGATATTTGCAGATAAAAATTTGAGAATTAAAAGGAGATAGTACTTGAAAACTAGTGAATGAGTCTCTATGTAACCTCTTTATTAGATTTCAAGACGCTGAGAGAGAACCCATTTAATCAAACTACGCCTTTATATAGGAAATAAAATTATTCAAGGACCGAAGTGAGTTCAAGGTCAATTTTAGTATTGAACTTGAATAATATAAATATTGTATATGGTTAATATTGTAAATGAGTCTTAGAGAATATGTAATATATAATATTATGTATTCAGTACTTGTTATTTTTTATATAAGATTTGAGTAATCTCATACGAATAATAAGTATTTAATGGGGTAAATACGACATCAGATCTCGAAAAATTAACACGTTTTTTATAGATTAACAGGTCTTCGATTTTATTTTACAAAGTAAAAAATTTATTGTTAGAGTACTCACTTATAAAAATTATTTAGTGGTAAAAAATATTTGCGTTGCACTCTTAAATAGAATAGTGGTATAGTGGTATTTATGCTGGGGATCTATGCCGTTATTTAGAAATACATCCATAAATAGAAAACACCTTTAAATCAGATACCCTTAAATAGAGCGACTACTGTGTTTGTATGCAGAATGTAAAAGTGTTACCAGATGTTGATCATTGTTACACACGTAACCCAATTGAGCCCATGCTCATTTGCAAGTCTCGTATATTTGGTGCACCTAATTTGTATAACTTATACAAATTAAAACAAGTACTAGCTGAAGAAACAGGCAGCAATGATAACGAAGAAGATATATTATTTGGTAAATCTAGAAAGTAATTTATAATATAGAAAATGATCGTCAAATCGTTGACTTCCTTAACTACGTTTACAGACCCAAAGAGGAGTACCTTTTGGACTCGCACTACAGATCAACTTATGTATGTTGTAGAACAGAGTCTGATCATAACGGACATTGAATAATCACAACTAAAAGAAGTATATTAAAATTGATAAAAGATAATAATTTAAATCTTTATTAAATAAAATATATTCTTCTTCTTTTTATATAAAACTATCACTATTAGATTCATTCTATAAAGTAAACATGAACACTAAATAAGTCATGATCTTTACTATTCATCATTTCTGTAAATGAATAATAATGGATCAGGTACCTAGTCAACTTTGATCTGACTGGAGGCATTTCATATAAATATATCTTTCCTCTCAATGAAGACGGGACAACTCTCCCAGATCAGTTAAAGAACAATAAGATCTATAAAAACAACGAATTAAAAATTTTCATAATCGATTCAGTGATCACTATTCAATCAAACGTGTCAATGATTGGATCTACGCTCATAACTACTCATTTACCCGCCAATTGATAGAAGAATATAAATAGTAGACTTTGTAATGTTTTCTTTTTAATAATTAAGATTGCCTTAAAAGTTCAGTCTCAAAAAGTATTCTTTTGGTTTATCTTTGTTATTTCTTTTACTTTACCAGAACATAACAATGTATATGATAAGGACATCTTATCAGTCGTTTGGAAATTTACAGATAAATTTAACAAAAAGTCTCCCTTGGGATTCAGCCAATGATTAAATAGACAGGACGTTGATCTGACATTGACTCAACCTGAATGAAAAGTCTTGAAGATTAAAGAAAATAACGTGAAATTAAGAAAAAGACAATTGAATGTCTTGTACAATAAGTACTTCAGTAAGTTTAAAAATGACAATTTAAGAATAAAATGATCGTTAATTCTTGTTTTATAGTTTCCGTAGCAAAGAATGTGGTTGAAGTATTACCAGGACACCGCTTAAAAATAAATGAACTGAAAAAAGACGGATACCAAATAATTGATTATTGTAGAAAATCCGTTGGTGAGACCGCTAACAGAGTCAGCTGTTTGCAACGAATGGTGGATATTTTATACAAAAAATCATTGGTAGACAAGGTCTTTGTTTCCCCCTTAGTTCAACCAAGCAACAATTTTTCAAGCGTGATTTAGAAGATAAAGATAAGATCTTATCAAAGTTAAGCAATGTTAGTGGAAATATAAAAGGTAACAATGAAACAACTTTTTCAATTTTAAAAAAAGTAATATTCGTTTGAATAGATTTTTTGGAGTTTTTTAAAACCAATGAAAAAGTATGTGTCGTCGTAATTGATTATGCTGGCTTAACAACCAACAAAAATGATCTCAAGCAACTTTTACAGTAAGAAAACAACAGAAGTTCTAAAATAGTAATAAACTGACAAAAAATCTTGTAACTAGAGAAAACCCAAATCTTCAAAAAGTATTTATTGACCTGTTTTTTTATGAGAACCAATTCAAATATTTTGATAATGACCAGCTTTTGAATAATCACAACAATTTACAATTATTTAATTGTCGCTCAGGTTGTAGACAAAGAAGTAGATAGTTAATCCTGCCTTTATATCAACTTCATGTTTATCAGAAATTAGGGCTCAAAACTTTTTTTTTTGAACGAGTGAATTTATAACAATTAAATCAATAGTGTGTAATAGTTGATTAAATTTAATTTTTTTTATCGTGTTTTTCTACCAAATGCAAGCCGCTACGATATCTTTTACATATCAAAGGATTTGAATCAATTCTTTCATTACAATGTAATAGAGGTTCATATGGATTTTCTTCGAAACAAATGTCGACATCTTTGATCTTTTGCAAATTCTTTAGGGCTATATTTACGTTAGATTTAGTGCATTCGAGGCAAAAGAAGATACATAGTGTTTATTCTCTCGTTATATCTTCAATCATAAATAACGGGATATTAACACACTGAGTAGAAAAAAAAAAAGGATGTAAATTCCCAAAAAAATTATAAAGTGTTAAGTTTCGATCTGAGTTTTTTTGACTAAATGAGCACATAGCATTTTTATCTGCTGTATTGCCCTAGACAGTTCTAATGGCATATAAGTAAGAAAACCCCTCTTAAGAGACAAATGGAAAAGGATAAAAGTATATATGTAAAGGATAAGATAAATATAATAAGTTAAAGAGGAACAAAATAGTTAGAGAAAAGATCAATATAATAAGATTCAGAAACAGTGCAAGGATATTGACACTTTTAATTGAATAACTATTTCACCAGTAGTGTACCAAGTTCTGAGAGAGGGTCTGGAGGTAATTTTTCATGAAAGAGGTAATCCATTTCATGTAGAATGATACAAATAGATGGCCAACGGATTGTCCAAGAAGCCACGTCCTGTGAGTGTTTTATCTTTTCAGTAGGTAATTGGTTCAACAGGAAGAAGAGTAGGTCTGTGACCTTTCTTAGCATTTAGAGTCGACGGTGCGTATATAGATGTTGTAGAACAGTAACTGATTGTAGTTGACATTAATAAATATAAGTCTTAATACAATATCATAATTAAAATAAAATAAAATACAAGTTTATTTAAATAAGATCATACAATCAATTCCAATTAAACATGTTCTTTTAGAATATGTATTGTATTCATGAGAGTTCTTTGATAAGAAGAAGTATCAACTAAAATGACCAAACCCAATCCAATGTCAGGAATATTGCTAATCTTGTACATAGTTGAAATAACGCGTAAAATAACGTTATTCAATTCAGTGAGGAATTCCCAGAATAAAAGATAATCTATGACAGACATACAAAAGAACAAATGAAAAGTTTTCATTATCATAATTAGAGATGACACTTGCTAAAATACCTGAATATTAGAAGAACGATAACAATAGAAGATATCAAGCCACTCACTCAATAAGATATAAATACCTGCCTTCAATTAGAATAATTTTTACTTTAACTTAAACTGAAATAAAGATCAGTCTCAAAAAGTACCCAAACTGTTTCTCGATCTTTGTTTCTACCTTTTCTTTTACTACCTAAATCATTATACAACAGAGTATATTTTATTTAATAAAGATTTAAGTTATTATCTTTTATCAATTTTAATGTACTTCTTTTAGTTGTGATTATTCAATATCCTTTATATTCAAACACTGTTCTACAACAAATGTTACATGCCATTATGCAAACCTTTACATAACTTAATATAATCATTTACTCCGCATTCACCATTCTATTTTGGTATATGTACATACATATCGATCGGTCTACACTTCCATATATTTGCACTGTTGGCCTTTAGCAACGCTTTATTGCTATATAGTGATTTTCTTTGGAGCAGAACATACATGCTTTACTTTTATTTAAGACCAAACTAATTAATTCTTTTGAGTACATACTTTTTGTGCTACTTTTTATCGTACTCTATTCATATAGTTTGATCAAATGATTCTTAAATCTACTTTACTTGGCATTGCAAGTATCCTAAAACAAGAAATAGTACAATATATTGCAGCATTCTTGTTTAATTCAACCTCTTCATGTTAAGGTTTATATATAAAAGTAAACAAATCAAAAACTGCAAGAATGTACAAGTGAATTAGATTTTAACTTCGCTTTCAAGTCATATACTTTTTTATTATTTTATCAAGTGATAAAATTTTTCAATTCATTTTATTTGTTATAAAGTTCAATAGAATTTCACCATTACATGCACACATTTTTGTTTGACCAAAAAGCAAACCCCCCCTTTATTATGGTTAAATAGTTACATATAACTTACTGCCTTAAATAAATACAGATACTGAACAGCGGCTATATTGGTAATAAAGATACAAAACCTGAAGGACAGAAGAGGTTTAACAATGCTCTTTTCTCTAAGCTGTTACTCTTTCTTTTTTTTTTCTTTTTTATTATTATTAAGTTATAATTATTACTATTTTATTTCGTTTGTATTTAATAGTAGTTCCATAAATAATTTCAACCGTGACTTTAGAATAAATAGAATAGAAAGTCGAAGGTAAATCTATCACTGTATTTGATTTCTTATGTCTTCGCTATATATATATAAAGAGAGAGAGAAGCAAGGAGATGGTAGATTATGTTTATGATTGATGACTTCATGGTAAGTCTGAAAAAGAATATGGATGCAGTAGACAATGTCTAAAAGTAGAAAGCGATAAAAAGATTTTATATAAAAAATATAATGAGAAAGCCAACTACGAAACAAAGTTAAGAACTGAGCAAGGTGAATGTCACAGCTTGTTATGTTGTTTATATGCTATGCGTGAGAAGAAAAAAACATGTCAACGCTCTTTCGCTTAAATATTTGAAAATTAAAGAATTAAATGAAAGGCTTCATGCTAATTGGATAAGGAAAATGATCCTGCTGTACTTGATTGCTTATCAACAGTAAAGATAGTTGATATTACGTATATTTGGTCTTTCTGCAGGTAGATTTTACATAGTAACCAGCGATCTAATAGAATGTAACGCGATAGCACTATGATATGTTTCCTATTAATTTGCGTTTAATATTTTCAGAATCGTTCATTTTCACAGATAAGAAGATACATTCGTAAAACATGTAACAGTTACAAGACAAATGTGAACACACATTGAAGAAAAACTTTTCAAAATAAGCAGAATATCCCTTTTATAGAAACTTACAAAGTGGACGAATAAGCCTTTTTTGTAGTGAATACAAGCAAATACTTTGTACAAAAAGGACATTTTGATCAATTAGTACTGTTTCAATATAAGCAGTAGAAATGTATAGATACATAATATTGAACAGCTATAGTTATAGTAATAATTAATAACAAAAGAATTGAATGATAACGAAAATGATTATTTTATACACTTTTTATTGTAGCTTTTTTTTTTCCCCTCTTTTTTTTTATTCGTAAAATAAACCTTCCACTTTTCTAGAATTCCTTCTTCTTTTCGTCATAACTTAATCCACCGGGGCCAGTACTGACCAACAATAAGAAACCACCGACGGTACTTAAAGATTGGAAGAAATCATATCTTAAGAAATCGCTTTTATAATGACTGTGTTGAACCGACCAGAAGTTATTCACAAACACATTAAGAACAGATAAAAAGAGGACCAAAAACATGGCAGACCATTTTGCTTTGAAGCCAACAGCAACCATGACACAGGCAGCCAAACCAAAAATGGAAACAGTCAAACGAATTAAAGACCATTCACCATGGAAAGCAGATCCGATAAAGAGAAAGATGAGCAGAATACGACCAGCGAGTTGCAAATACATGCGACGGTTTGATTCTGACATTTGAGGAAGAGCAGCAAACATTTGCTTACGCTTAACCATTGTTTCAGATAAAACCATAATCAAACCGCCCATCACTGATAAGTTACGTAAAAAGAAAGATAAATCAAATACTAAACCATATGCAAAAGCCTGGCTCACAATCACACCCATAAGACCATAAATAGCGTATGTTTGATGCTTCTTGGCAATAATTAAAGAAGAAGCGGAGAGCATAACCTAATAATAATGTCAGCCTTTTGTTTTATTTCCCTTTAAACATACTTACCAAAACATTTAAACCAAGAAATAAATGACTTAAACCTCTTGGAAATGACCTAACTTCTTGCATGAAAAGAAGCTGATCTTTCCATTGAGTAATAATACGTAAGGAGTCTTCAATGAATGTGGCAACAATGAGGAATCTTGACATGGCTGGAATATATGGTTTTAAAGGCTGACCAATTCTATCAACAATATCTTCTGCCTTTGTACTAAAAGCCTCCATTTGTTCCTTAACGTTTGCCATTATTTGATATTTAAAATAAAATAGAAAGAAAAAAAAAAGTATATTTGGCTGAAGAATAAACAAGCAAATAAATGTTGTGTAGATCGGTTACTAAATTAACATCCAATCATATCGTACCACACTCAACTATAAAAACAATATAAAAAAAAGAACTGTTATCCTCATAATCTTTTCTTTTTCTTTGATTTCATTAATAACTTTATGCTTTATCTCATTTGCTCTATTTACTTCATACTATGTTTCATGTACTTTATTTTACTTTATACGCTACGTTTTATAAAACTAAATGTAAATCAACGGATAGTTAATGATTGACCTCCAGCCCAAGTTTGACCTCCAGCCAATTTAACCCACTCCGCAACACTTCCTGGTTCAACACAAACCATGTTCTTGTATTCATCGTTTACAAGATCGTTTATATATTGAGCTTTTTCGATCCAAGGATTCCACACAACAGTGTCACGTAAATTACTCTTTTCAATAATGATACAACTTCCGTCTCCAATTTCAAGAAGAAGATGGTCTTGTACTTTTTTATAGACTCGATCCACTTCTTGCGAAATGGTCACTTTATCATTCTTTTCTAATTCCTGGATACTTCCTGCTGTTTTATCAATATACTCTGAGGAAATTAAACCTTGGATTTGTACCCTGGAAACATCCTATATACTGAATGGGTTTTATGTTATTTGTATATGTATATTGCTTACGGGTACACGGAAGTATGTATGAAGAAGAATATTGAATTCAAATGTATCTTCACCTTCATTCTTCAAATTGCAAAATGTCTTTAGTGATTTTTCCGTTAAGATTACTGTATAAACGAGTCGAAATGAATGTGGCCACACCTTTCTAACTTCTGATGAAAGCTGTGTATCCATCAATCCCAAGCGAACCGAGACTTCTTTATTATTATCAGTAATTACGCCAAGATATTCCCAATAAGAACTTCGAGCGAATCCTTTTAATATGTTGGTATTTATTTTATGCTTAAACATGTGTCTATTTACCATGCTGAGGAAGGCGAATTATTTCTTTGGTTCCAAAAATAGGGAAACAAATCGGAATGCCTCCACGAATAGCTTTACTGCCATCTCGTCTTGCTTCTTTACTGTTGCACATTTAAATAAACAATATAATGAATTTAATCTTATCTTACCTGACGAATATACGTTCTTTATTATCAACCACCCAGCTAGTAACAGTGGAACCTATTTAAAGCAAGTTAAAATCAAATATGTTGTTTATTTGTTTTTATACCAAAAAGTGCAATCTCAGCTTTGGAACCTGAAGGAAGTTCAACATAAATAACTTTATTGTTTTGATAAGCAGGCATAATATATTTCTAAAGAAAAAAAAGATAAAAAAATTGTCGAGTAAATATCTTGATTTACACTAATCAATTTAATGCAGACTGTCAACCTTTGTTTGGAAACTAAAGGAAATATCTGTACTGAAGATATTGTATAATTTATAATTCAAAAACCGATATTTATTATGTCATTGGAAAGAATTATGGAGTATTAGTTTATGCAAGCTCGATCATTGGTTTGTAAATCTTCATGTTCACAAAGTATAGAAGCAGGCTATGCAACGCAATTCACATTAAAAGGCTCTATTATTGGATTTGAATTGCTTATTTCTGATTGTTCCAGCACACTTTAATATCCATATTCACATACCCTATCAATCTGTTCCTTCTATTTCTTTAAATAAAATAATATTCAACCGTTGATTTATCAATGTAGCAAGCCTTACTTTTCATTTACAAGTTTGCTTCAAAGCCTTTTTGTTATTTAAGCCTGGTATGGATTTAGAAAAGCTCACATGAAGTTTACATTAATTTCATACATTTTTAGAAGTAGCTGTGTATATATCCTTTGATATAAAAAACAGGTACATTTGTACTTTTTTGAACAATAGCATTAGTAAATGAGAGGGTTTTTGTATATCCTTACAGTTTTCTCACAGTATTTGCTTAAAGTGACCAAATTGGATAGACTTAGCATATTTGCTATCAAAGAAAGAAACAATTATAATTAAATATCTATAATATAATGTGCCAATGTACAAATATCGCTATTCATTCTTTCGGTTATATTTAAGCTGTGTTCATTTGTTTTTTTTATCTATTCCAAAAGAAAATGATTAGTTTTTTTTAAGGATTGTGGCGTCCACATTATCTGTTTGGATTGTTCCACGAAATCGAAACACACCAAGCTCTTGAAATTTCAAAGCTGCAGAATTCATATTAATCATCTCGGCCCAGAAGTTTATTTTATTGAAACTATTAATCCACCGACGGCTAAAAATATTTTTACAGAGAATTTTACTATCAGTTGTTGCATAGCCAGGTATCCAGATTCTGCGAAGAGGAAAGCAATTGAGAATAGGTAATCCGAGAGCTTCAAATAATCAAGTAATTTGATAGAAGGTCATTATATGTTCACATGGGTTAGCTTTGACATCAAAATAAGCATTATTCTGTTTGGATGTGTATCGAACAGGACATGAAGCCAAGATGGGTGTTAGCCTTTGCAAAGCCTGGTTGTAAATAGAGACTTGAAAAGGAAGCTCGGTAGAAGATAGAACATTAATTTTGGAAGCTAAAATTCCCTTAAATTGTCTGGCCGGAAGCGTGAATTGTTCATATATTCTGTTGGAGATTGCTTCGTTATCCACACGTTCTTCTTGCTTTTATCTAATCAAGTCTGCTTTTCTTTGGAAACTCTGTAATAAAGTATTGATTGCTCGACAAAAATGATTATCAAAATAAGCTCCAATATCATTGGTATAAGCAGTATATATTTTCAATCTTTCTACTGAAGATGATTGTTGAGTATATTTGAGTTTGGATCTTTCATAAGTATTATGATCGAGGTATCTTTGAGTGTATTGACCAATAAATGTACGTCTGCGAGCTGTTGCCTCGCCCACAGGGCCACGACGATAACGTATTAAGGACAGCCATGCCTCAGAAAAGAATTCTTTATTAATTTAAGAAGCAATATCAAATTTGCCATCATCTTGAAGTGCGCAGAGAAATATAGATTTAGATAAGAAATATGTGTGTGCTGTAGTAGCATGGATAATGTTTACAAAATCCTCCAATCGTACTCGATACTGCTCGTTTCACTTAATACCATCGATAGATGATTCAACAGATAAAATACGATCACCAGAAGTAAGAGTACCAGCGGTGTTCATGGTGCCAGCTGGAGTACTCGGTTGAGAATCTTCATTCATGATGAAGGCTAATATCATCAATGAAATAAGAAAGATGTGAATGAACAGTTATTACTTTATACAAAGCATAATTTACCTATTTGAATATGTACGATTAAATAACATTTTATGTATTAAATTTTAATATAAATGACCAATGAGTACATTGTAACTTAACTGTACTGCACTTGCTCGGGTCAGATCTGAAATGATAAAAAGTAATAAAAACCTCTCAAGAGACAAGAGAAAAAAGTATAAAAGTTTAAAAAAATCAGAAACAGCATTGACATACTAGCATTAGAATCAAGAAGAGGAGGGATTTGATCATGAAATAGATAATACATTTCATGTAGGCTAATACAGACAGGGGCTAACGAACAGACCAAGCAGATACTTTATGAGAAGATCGAAATTTTTTGAGAGGAAGTTTATTCAGGATAAAGGACATATTGTCTTCGACAGATAAAGGTAGCTGAAGACGCCCATGCATATGGAGACACTCGATAGAATGAGAGCGGGTGAAACTATTGTTGGGATGGTACAAACAGGATTTGGGTTTACCGCCAGGGAGATAACTAAGATACCAACGAAGGACACGACCACATTCACTGCGAATCATGGGTAACTAGAGGATTGGATTTTGAGTTAATGATGCACGACAGGCAGAGAGCAATTTAGTATTAAGACCAGTACAGAGACTTGTAAAGGTGTCGTGCAAAAATTGACGGCACAACTGCGTGAAAGTTCGATCATCAAGATTATCCAGATGAGGGACATAACTTTGCCAAAGGGTGCTTTCTCAAGGCGATTTCAATGATAGCAGCTTGCAGCATATTGCAGATGGAGATGCTGTTGCAGATTCTCAATCTTTGGATCTATAAAATTTTGAAAAATCCCTTTGAAGCCGTGCATTGATTACTGAGTTATTACAAAGACATTATACTGAAACTACAACTAATCAGCTGACAATGCACTCCTTGCATCGAAAATTGAAACTGCCCAAGTACTATAGAAGGCAGAAAAATAACGAGGTTATGGTCGCCAAATTGAAAAGTAAGTTTGGAAACGATATGGTATTTGTTATGGGTAACAATTCTGCTCCAAATATCTGATATCAGGAACCTATGAGAGGCGTCGGATTCAGAAGGCTACTGAAGAAACATGAATTTTTAGTGTATTTGATTGATGAATTTCAGACAAGTCAGTGCTGTCCTTCTTGTGAAAATCGTAGCCTGACGACCTTTAAGAGAATACCGAATCCACAGCCATATCAAAGACAAAACAATCCTGAAGTTATTTGTCATAGTTTACTTAGGTTATCAAATGCTCTAATTAATGATTATCAAAATTGTTTGCTTATGTTTTTTGTCACTTAGATGTACCAATCAAAATAGCAAAGTGACCATGCAAAACATTTCAGGTGTCCAAGAGCTTTGTAAACGTTTATGGGATCGGGATTTGGCAGCATGTCTAAATATGATTCATATTGTTTGTAACCTTCGCTTGAATGGTGAAATACCAGAGATATTTCAGCACGCTGTGTCTGAAAGAAGAGCCCCAACTAGAAGAAGAAGATCTGGAGAGAATGAAAACGACGCGTTTTACCTAGAACCCTGTAACTTTCCAACACAGCGATGACTGTGTTACCTAAGATACACTTTGGTAAGCTTGAGCTTAAATAACTTCAAAATTTTTCCTACTTCTACGCTATATTTATTTTTACTTTTGCACCATTTTTTCCACGAATTTTTTCTCAAACGTATAACAATAATTTCGGAATAAAGTGTATTAGCCATTACATTTCCAATAAAAAACAAAACAAAAACAGTAATGCGTGACTGTAGAACCTTCCTTTGCCAGTAAGTTTTGGCTGTGAAATTTTAAGATTATCCAATGAGAGGCAGTATAAACTTTCTAATACTTTCCAAATAAGGGTTAGTAAGCCACTGCCGTGTTCTTTTCTTATTGAGTCTTTTCATTATTATTATTAGAAATTATTCTGCTTTCTTTTTTTTATATTTTACAATATAATACTCCAGTAACTATGCCAGGCTTCAGGGGTATTAGAATGGTTTCTTTTGATAAGAACCAACAACAAGTAGTTATTCGTGCACCGCAAGTAATAGTAGCACCAGAATCCCTAGAACCACAGCCAGTGGAAGTGGAAATAGATTATTTAAAGTGGCCAGAAGTTGCTGTATCAACTTTGATTGATATTATGATTCATTTTTATGCACCTATACTTCACGAACAAGTACAAGCTCAAAAAGAGGCCTATTATCAAAAGGCATTTGATGCGTTGGCCTTTCATTTAATGCGCTTGGAAAAGGAAAAAGCGTTATCACCCGAATTTTTAGAAAACATTACAAAAGAAAAAATGTTTATAAAATGGCGGGAGTTAGAAGATAAATACAATGAGACAGCTCTTTCTTCAGTCTCTGGTGGCCCTTCCGGACAGCAAATGTGGCCATATTTTGATAGGATGACGGTTATTCTAAAAAATGAGCGCAACAGACCTCCCGAAGTATCCAAAAACATTTTGAATGAAGAAAAAAATTCCCCACAACAAAAACAACAACCTCAGATATTTACAGTTACCCAATCTCCCACCTCTATTCCTACTCCTGCTACTTCACAGCACGAACAGCAGCAAGGACAAAATTTACAATCACAGCCACAATCACAACAACAACAGCAACAAGAAGTATTCACATCTACTCACGCAACTGCTACTTCACAACAAGAACAACAAGAACAACAACAACAACAGATATCCGCAATTTCACAGTCTCCAACTATTCAACACAATCAACAGTTATTCATAGTTCCTTATGGCCATACTACTCCTGTTCAAGCACAGCAGCAGAATATATCTACAGTCCCACCAACTACCATTCGACAACAATATCAACAGCATATATCCGTGATTCCTCCTAGTATTGCTCCACAGCAACAGCAGTTATTTATCGTTCCTTATGGTCATACCTCTCCTGTTCAACCACAACATCAACAAGCATCCATAATTACCCAGCCATCAGTCGCTTCACAACAACAACAACAGCAGCAGCAAAACCAGCAACGGCAACAAGACATGTCCATGATTCCCCAAGTTACTACTGCCATTGTTTCTGCTAACCAACCTATCGTCAGCACCAACAATCCTATGCAAGTATCCGCATCATCTCCAGAGATCAACCATGAATTAGAAGAACAGCGACTTATAACAAGCATTGTTGAAAAATCCATTCCACGGGTCTTGGAAGAATTGAAAATGCAGCAACAACATATATCTTACAAAGAGCAATATGAGTATGAGTTTCGAAATGAACTCCTGTCATTGATGCGTAGGCATGTACAATTGTTAGAAGAACAAAGAGCAACACAAGAAAAAGAACGAACGGAAAGAAAGCTTATATTGGAGCGCTTAGCAAATGTTTTAAAAAAGTTGACTGATAAAATGTAAAAATATGTAAAAATAAAGCAATCATCAGAAAAATACATCTACTCAAGTAAATAGAATACCCATATTTTTTATTGTTGATTTGTATTTTTTTTTTTTGAACAATGTGCGTATGTTACAGATTAAATTACAATAAAGACACCAATGGACTACTAATCATTTTATTTCGTTAAATAAATAATAAAGTAAAGTTTAATATATATGACATTATTTAATGTTCTTTTTATGATTGCGTTTAATAACACATTGTTATAATTAAAAAATCAAGGTACATTTAATTCTATATGTTTAATTTCAACTACCTTATTCGCTTTAAAATGGAAAAAAAGTGAAAAAGCATTTCAATTTAAATTAAGAAAGGCTCTATATTCATGTTTGATAGTTGTACTATTAGTATTTATTAAAAAACTCATAATTGCTATTTAATGTACGCAAGAAATGTGCAAAATCTAAAACAAAAGTGAAAAGAAACAGGGGATTCATTTCATAACATAACAGGCACTTATTACATTCTAAAATGAGATGGGAAATTAGTGCAAAGGCGAGTTTTGTAGCCAGCCTTTAAAATAGGCAATGTTTTTAATTCTTAATGTATCGTATGCCTATACTCATCCACCCCTCTTTTTTTGAGTCTATCTAATACTTTTATTCTTTTATGTAATGTATGTGTGTTTAATGATAAATGATTAGATTGATTAATTGATTTATTTTTTCGTTTATTGTGTTTTTCTTGAAAAAGTTTTTATTGACCAGTTGTATGGGGATGTTGTTTGACACTGTAGAAAGGTATGATTGTTCGTCTTTTTTATTAGTATTTTGCTTTATATCACAAAATACTTTATTAGTGACGCTTATTATTTCTATATTAAAGTATTCTTTTGGCTTCAAATCCCTTTTTATATAATTGTAACCAAGTTTAACGTTAGGATTTTAGACCATCTTAATTTCCCTTTTTAAAAAAGTAGCACAGTTAAAGAGACACGAGCGTAACTATAGTTTGATGTGGTATTTTAGTCTGAATTTTTATCTTGCTATACTTGGATTAGAAGTTAACTCTTTATGAAGCTATGGCTTTAGCTTAACAAGGTTTAAATTCGCTAATTACAAATTACATGCTCTTTGTCTTTCTATCATTGCTTAATTTTAACCAATATGAGAAACATTTGGCCAATCATTTGAATTGTCGGGGTTTTACTCGAAAGCATGATATTAGCTCGGCAAAACATGAAGTGTAGTCCTCCCTTACAAAATTTAATATAAAAACAATGAGATAAAATAGAAATTAAAAAAAAGAACATACAAATACCTACTTAAGAAGGAATACACTGATAAAGCTGATAAAGCTTACATACATGGATCTTTTTAGAAAGTAACACAAGCATTTGTATTACATAAATTGAAACTTTTGCTATAAAATGATTATTTTTTTTTTTTTTTTTTTTTTTCTTTTTCTCTTCTTCTTAACAATGGGTCACTTACTTACTAAATTGAACAATGAGGATGATCAAACTAAAGATAAAAATTCGAATAGAAGTCATCACAGTAAATCTATAAATTCAGGGAGTCAGGTTTCCTTTACTCCCGGGTTCCAGGCCAGTACTGAAAACTCATCATCAAGAACACAACGTGAATTTCATAAAGAAGAACAGTCAACTTATTGGCTACCTAAAGATGAAGATGAACAATTAAGACTGACTGGTGTAAGTTTAAACTATTTAATGTTTCCGTATAAATCAATTAATTTTCCTTTTTATTATAGCAACATTTTGCACTTAAAGAATTATTTGGAGGGTACAATAAGCCATAACTCTTCTTTTTTTGTGTTTAATCTAAACCAAATTTACTTTAGAAATATACTGTCCAAAGCTAAAGAAGTTTTAGATTTTAAAAATGGAGTTTCAGTACTTGATATAGGATGTGGCTCGGGTGTATGGACAATGGTATGTGTATCCTATACACAGTTTCTATTTTATTAATTAATCTTTATTTAGGATATGGCATCAATTTATCCAAATTGTGCTTATGAATGCTGTGATATAGTTGATGTTATAAATAAAAAAATGATGCCACAAAAATGTAAATTCAGTTACGGTAATCTTGTCAAGGGACTCCCATATGCAGATAACACATTTGATTTTGTTCAAATACGATTTTTTGTATATGCATTAACAGAAAAAGAATGGCCAATTGCTATAAAAGAAGCTTTACGTGTAACAAAGGTTGGTGGTTTATTACAAATAATAGAGCATGATATCAAGGTAATTGAATTATAACAATACAGAATTGATCATTTTGTTAATTATTCAATAAGGATCATGGTGATCTTAATGCTACATATAGATTTACTGATGCAGGTAATCATTGAAAACATTTGATTCAATAGTTGCTATACTTATTTTTTTGATATTAAAAAAGTGCACAGTGTATCTAGAGCAAGAGGACAAGATACTCGAATTGGAAAAGAGTTGCAAAGGCTGGTGGACGAAACTGAAATGGCAAATGTAATACAAATGGAACGCAAACAATGTAATCTGTGTAAGTCTCTTTTTCCTTTTCTTTTAGAAAAATATTAAATGTTTTTTTCATTGAATTGTTAACTTCTTGACAATAGGCGCAAATAATGCCACTGCAAGAAAGTTTGCATGGAATTGGCGTGAGGTAGCAAGTAGTATGATGCCAGCAGTTGCACCGTATCTTGGATTACAAGATTCAGATGATGAGAAAAGGTTTTTAAGAGAACTTGAACATTCACTAAAAACCAATGATTACTTTTATACGGTTTACGCTGTCATTGGTCAAAAGATTTAATAGACAATTATCTTAAATGGTAGTATTTTACATATACCGAATAGAGTAAAATACATCAAACTGATTTTTTGTTGAAACAATAAATTATTTGTACTTTCTATTTAATTAACATCAATAAAAATGGTTTATTTATTTATTTTATTCTTATAAAAAATGCATACAACATATCAAGTGCATTGGCATTTATTGATATGTTCCTTTTATAGGATTTTGTCCTAGTTACAAAATTCATGCAAAAAAGTCACGGCCATGGCTTGGTCGGACTTGTTTATAAGACGCGTTTTTTTTTTAAAAAAACCCTTTTCTTTATAGTTTCAAGCAATATGTCTAGTGAGGATATCATCGAAGAACAACTCCAATCTCTTCAACAAGAGGCCAGTGAAGTTATGGAAAAAGTACAAGTCTATCAGCGTAAAGTAATGACTCCTGTTTGGGAAAAGCGTCGCGAAATGATTAAAAAAATTCCTGGATTTTGGGGTACTGCTGTAAGTAGCAATCTAATAGAACTTTTTTTGTTTTTTAAAAAAGAAACAGTTTAGCTAATTAAATTCTGTATGTAGATTGGTAACCACAGTGTATTTGGCGCTGCTCCTTCTGAAGAAGATGTTGAGGTATAGAAAGATTAATAATAATAAAAAAAAGAGAAACTTCATTCTAATTGTTGTTAAAGGCTTTGGAAAATTTAACTGATTTCCATGTTGAATTCGATGAAGCAAATCCTAATTATCGCAAAGTGATTGCCGTAAGTCTCTCTCTTTGCTTGGTATAAATAATCATTCATTTTTATATATCTTAGTCTTTTAAGAAGAATAATGTTTTCAAGAATGAAACCTTAACTAAAGTACGTCAATGTTCTCAATGCAGTGATAAAAAATTGACTTCATTGAACTAGGAATACGTTTGCAATGCTGATGATGAAAGTTCTGTTATCTCAAAATCTACAATTGATTATATTGAAAAGAAGGCAAAGCAGAGAAAAAAGAAAAAAGAATTTATGCGAACCCTAACACTTAATTAAAATAGAGCAATAAGCGTAAGGCTGAAGATAATGAAAATGACGAATCTACAACTTACTCCTTCCTTGATTGGTTTGGTGATGATAGCATCGCTGCCGGTGTCGTACTCACGTAAGTTCTTATATAAATTACTTGGCGCTCAATAAATTAAAGTTGATGTAATAAATAGCGATCATATTTTCCCTGATGCTGTTGAATTCTACAAGGGAATTGATGAAGATGATTCTGATGATGAGGATTTAGAACGTGAAATTGAACTTGTTTCAGAAGATGAAGAGGACGATGAAGAGGACGAAGAGGAAGAAAAGCCTAAGGCTAAGAAGTCTAGAAAATAAGCAATTTTTTGTAATTATAAATAAACTTCTTTTCTAATATATTTCCAATCAACGAACGCTATTTTATTACAAGAAAGAGGTATCTAAACCTTGAAGCCACGAGAAGCACGCTTACCACGAGCACGTTCGAATTTGCGTCCCTTAGAGCGAACGTAAGGCTTCTTGTTCTTGTGAGGACCGAAACCAAAGTGCTTGACGGATTCACGAGCGTTCTTGGCACCACGGATGAGGATGGTGTTAGAACCAGTAGGGGCACGGAGAGCCAATTGATCCAAGGTCAAACATTCACCACCAGCCTTCAAGATACGGGCCTTGGCAGTCTTTGTAAAGTGAAGGGCAGCAACAGAAACCTTGGGAAGCTCAAGAAGACGAGAATCGTCAGTGACGGTACCAACGACAACAACAGTCTTGTTTTCCTTGGTGTTACGGACGATGCGGGAAACGGTGACAGGAGGACGGTTGACGCGGGACATAAAGAGACGCTTCAAGACGACCTTGTTGAATTCGGCATCAGTACGACGAGCAAGGAAACGGTAAAGCTATCGAAAAGAGTAAATAAGACATCTAAAATCAAATTGTTCTTTTTCTTGTACCTTGACTAACAAAGCCAAATAAACGTTGTCAGACTTGGGAGCTGTGCGATTGCTGTTCTTAACGTGGTGTCTCTTTAAGTCAATACCCTAATTTAAATAAATGTTAATTTCCTCATCCTTTTGCATTTCATTCGCCATCTTCTTTTTCCATGCCCCTTCCTCCCATCTCTCTTTCACTTTTTTTATTAGTCAATAATATCTCGTTCGTCTGTCCATTCATCCATCCATCTGTCCATTCATTATCGTTATAATAATATATTACCATTGTAATAGATGTTTTGACAGCTGAAGTATTAAAGAAGGAATCCCTTATGTAGTTCTTTCTGCTACTACCAAAGCATTCGGTGTGTATCACGCGCACCCTCCAAAAAGCCGAAAAACTCTGAATATACAAATCAGGAATATGCGGTCACAGCTTCGTTAGGAGATCTGCTATTTACCTTTTTGGTAATATTCTAAAATTAGAAAACTTCAATAGAGCAAGTACTCATACAAGAAAGAAATGTTATTGTGCTCAAAGCCCCCATCAGTAACCATGGACGTGCAAAGTAAACCTTAGTTTATGCAATCAGACTGCTGCATTTGCTTATATTGGTTTAAAATGTAGCTTAATAATATTTATTGCTTACATAGACCGTCAAGAATTTATTTATTAAAGTAGTCTATCTGTTAAGTTTATAGGTGAATCAGTCTTTCAAATTGTGTAGTAATAATAAATGAGGTGAAAGGATTTTTTGTAATCTTTGTATTGGTTTTCTTTTTTATTATATAAAATTAGACAATTGTTTTCTACTGATTAATTTAACTAAGCTCTTGTGTTGTAATGTTTACGGAGCAATCGCGTGAACACGAAAAAAAAAAGTCGTAGTTCTTTTTGTAGCAAATTATTTGAATTTTCCTTTTTTCGTTCAAAGAGGTTATGATTGCAAAGGTTGAACCAACCATAGAAGAATACGAAAGAAAACTCAGCACAATACAAAGGACAATACTAAATCGTCTTGAGACACGAAAAGAATACAGTAAAGAGAAAATTAGATTAATAGGAGACCATAGCATTGAATCTGCACAAAATCAGAAATTAATAGAGGAAAAGATTAAAGAGACAAAAGAACGAATAAGCAATTATGAAAAAAGTAAGTTTTTTTTTCTTTAGAAAAACAAGCTTAATAGAAAACAAGTATACATGTGATTTAAGATAAAATATACAGAACTAATGGATGCTAAATATTTCTTGACATTGCAACGAAAAGAGGCGTTAAAACAACACTATGACCTCCGAAATAGTCAATTGGAAAGCTTAAAACAGAGAAAAAATAGACTGAAAGAGATGTTAGCAAGAAAGAGGACAGAAGAGGGCAATAATAGAAAAGAAAATTTACAAGAAGACATTGCTAGAGTGGAAATGCATGCTTATATGTCACTTACTGGATTACAAATAGAGCCCCTATCAGAAGGTATACTTTGATAAATTGATCACATTTAGAATTACTGTTTGACAGCATATGATTAAAGATGGAAATGGTGATAAGATGAAAATCACTTTCCGCGAACTGAATGCTGTTCGTCCTAAAAAGTCATTTTCTTTTATTCTTTGTATTTCAGAAACTGGACAATATTCAGGTAGCTAGAAAAAAAAAATAGGATACAGTTTTTTGTAATTTAATATCTTCTTTATTAGTGTCAAGATATATACCAGATGCTTTTTTCATACAACCTCAAATAGACGAGCTAAATAAGCACAGAGACTTATATGCATTCTTATTAAAAATGCGACAGTTATTAGAAGCTACAACGAAGTAAAAACCATATATAGCTTATCTTTTGTCTTGGTCTTATTGGTTTATTTAAGTCTAAAGCATCATCATCAATAGCTAACTTATTTTAGACAATGGCTTCCTTTTATGAATATCATTATGAATGGTTTGCGACACACAAATCTAAACATGGCATATATACACTCAAGCAATAGACAAATTTTCATTAAAATTAATAAGTAACTTTAGAGATGAACTTGATCAAATAAAGATATGACCATGTATAAACTGCATTTGATCAACTCGTGCCAGAAGTTCTTACTCATACATCAAGGAATTTTAACATAATCATAGATAAAAGAATTGTAGCTAGCTGTTTTGGCATTAAATGCATATAGTATCACTCATATTTCCTACTCCTCTTATTCCTGTCAGCCACTATCCCATAGCTTGCTTTATACATTGTCATTGACTATTTTAGTCGTCTTTGCAATGATGTAGTTGATAACATTCATTGACGTGACACTTTCAATTTAATCCTAAAATCGATATAAAATAAACACCAGTATCAATTGAGACAACAACAACAATAAAAGCAGCCACAAAACTAACCAGAAGCTGTTCATGAGGATTTACAAAAAAGATGGATTTCACTTCATTTTGTTTTATTTGATTTGTGTTGTAAAAATTGTGTTTTATTGCTGATCTTTGTATTGCTTAGCCCACTGTATTAGATGTTAGTTTTTTCTTGTACTGCATTATTATATCTTTACCATCATGGAGGGGATCCAGCGTTTGGGTTGTTGATAACGAACCTAAAAAATATTTATTTTAAATTGGAATACTTTTAAATTATTTTTAAATTTACCTCTTTCTTGGCAGAAACATTCCAAACGAAACCAAGGGTAACAGCCATACCAATGGCAGCAACAGCTGTGTTAGATTTCCAGTTGCTTGGTCTAGACCACCAGCCACCAGCAGGGGACCTATATAAATAGGTGTCAAAAAACCAAAATGTCGTCTAATTTTTTCATATTACCAAACTTCCTTAGGATAGGGGAAACGACGGACAGCACCCTAAAGAAGTTTTCTGAAATTCAATAAAAGATGTCAATATGCATGGTTTGGTTGTTTTGTACCATTATTTATATGTGATGAATGTAAGAAACAAAGCAAAAACTTTAACAGAAAATAGACACCCAGGATAAGTGCGTTGTTTTAAAATAATGACGTCTTCCACATTTTAAGAAGCGATAGAATCGCCTTCCCCTTTTACCAAATTACTATTCAAGCTGTGAGATAAAAACAACGGTAGTACATATAATAAACTGCATAGATGATCATTTTTACTTGAAAATGAGCATAAAAGCTACAGATCAGATAAAAAAAAAGAAAATTCTACTAAATATTTTTCGAGAAGTGAATTATATATTTAGATCTACAGACTTGAGTATCTATTCAAGTATAAATGAGACTATGAATGCTGAAAAGGGATTTCAGTACTACTTCTGTTTTGCGATATACTAGCTTATATCGGCCTTTTATTGAAATAAAGTAATCTTTCTCGGGTCTATTTGTGTTCGCTGTTCATTTATAAATGCAGATACACGATTGAAAGGCATCCAAATCTACAAGATGGCTTCTTCAAAAGCTATTATCCATAGATATTACAAATCACTTTTTCAGCTACTCTTTAAATATTGCTTATCCATTTTTGATATTAGTATTTACTTAACAACTTTCTTTTTCAACCTACTTTTTAATGTGCTTCAAAACACAATAGAATTTAATATATTGTCTTCGAGACATTATTTTGGATGTGTCATAGGCTATCCTTTTCTAAATATGTAACAATTAGACTACTTAATTTAAATTATTCAAGTAACTAATGAGTACTTTTGAAATAATTGCTATAATCAAGATCGATGAGCTTGTTAAGAGCTACTGCTTAAACTTCATCGTATTTTTTGGCAGATCCATTAAAAACAGACTCAAATTGGTTGTATAAGGTTCAATGGCTGGTATGATTGACATAGAAAGTTAAATTCAGGAGATATTTATTCAACACTGATTTGTGAACGTGTCGTTAAACAAACTACCAACAATGTTCCACAGTTGCCATAAAAATCCATTATAAAATGTTGGAAGTAAAAATCAATCCAAAAAATTCAATAATGGAAGTCTAATACCTTTTAATTGCAGTTCCTTTTTATTTATTTATTTTTTACCTATGGATTACCCTTAAATGTCATATGATAATACATAATAACATTGGAAATAATAATGCCACCAGAAGAGCTAAGCAAATCTCTCGGCAAAAGTAAAACCATCGTATAAAGTTATTGAAAACAATTGCGCTTATCAATGTGCTTTCTTTTTGTAATGTAAAATATTGCACAATTGTTAATATGATTATGCACAGTGTTATGAGCCTGTTCGTTTAATTTAACTGTCATGCATTCATGTCATTTTCATAAACTCAATGGTTTTTCAATTTCATTCTTTCTTTGATGTTATATGACGTACATTTAATTGTTGTTTAATGAATCATTTGTATCTGCTTCGTTTGCAAGTACTGAAAAATGACAATCAACAGTGATTAATTCAGATAGAATATATTGACTAGAGGATAAAATATAAATAAGCAATACATTTTTATTCTACAAAAAGGAATCTAATAGCTTGAAAGTCCAGCCTTGCTTTCTAATCGTGCTTGGTAAAAGCATGCAAACTCAATTTTGATGACAATTAAAATAAAAGTTTCAAGGTTCTAACTGAAGAAACTGCATCATCTGTTTTTTAAAACGCCCTAAAGACGATGATTCACCGCCAAAAGCGCTACTTAACGTGCAAATTTAATAATCTATTGCTTTAATATCATATTAAAATTGGTACTGTCTTCAAATATGTTGAAACTACCATTTGTAAAGATAACGTCAAAGCTTGATATCAGCATATAGTAGTGTTATTTAAAATTGTGTACAATAACACAAAAGTGTATATACTTTTCTCTCCTTTCTAATTTTCTCCAAATGTGCGTGTATATTTCTAATTTATTCATATGTGTACAAGTAATGATTAAGTTTTATGCAATTTCTTCAAATTCAACATATTCCTTCTTTGCTAAATCTTCTGCATATGTGCTACGAACATGTGCAACCATATCATACAAGTTTTGAAGACCTGTTTTTAAAGCGTCAATGGATGTTGTTTTGTCTGAGGAAAATGAGTAAGTTATAAGGTTGCTTTTATGTATTTATACACATTTACCTGTAGTTTGAATTCGAATGTTCATCTTGGCTTCGGAAGGGTGAGGAATGGAGTAACCGCAAAAGTCAACATCACGACTAATAATATAAATGTATAAGTTTTAAAGTAAAGAATCACATATATTTATGTTTGTTTACTTTTTGTTAATGACATGTCTCAGTGAGTTGCCAAGAGTGTGATCTTCATTTTTAAAGCAAAAAGTTAAAGCAGTAGGATCGCCATGAGAACCAACCTAATAAAGAGACAATGAGAATGAGGCGAAAGACGTTATTTTATCATTTACAATTTCTAATTTATCAGCAGAAATAGCAACGTCTGGTTCTTCATCCATTTCTTCATCGCTATTTTCTTCCTGTATTTCTTCAACTTCAGAAGCTGAATCAACTTCCATACGTTCTTCTTGGTCTCCAAGTGCAGCTGTTGTGTTTTCTTCTTTGAGTGCTGGTGCCATTTGATATCTTGTGTAAACTAAAAAAAAGTGCTTTTTAATTTTGTGTGCCGTTTTTTAAAAAACACCAAAATGTGACTGCGGTGGCTTAAAGATATCAATTGGCTGCATGTTTATTTCCTCAGCTTTCCTTTACTTATATGTCAGGCTATTAAAAAATAATTGGATACAACTACGTTCAATTCAGATTTTTATTTCTTATTTCGCCTCTTTTTAAATTTTTCTACATTTGAAGACATGCGTTTGTTTATAGCATTAATATTCAACTAATCGAGTAAGACTAATAAATTATAAAATAAGTGGATTGAACATAAACTGTTTAATGTAAAATATGAGTACTTTTTTTTTTATTCTTCAATATTGAATGGTACATAGCTGAAGCAGATAGAGCTATGTCTAGCTAACAAAAGCTGGATATACTATTGATAATGAGTAATTAAGTCTATGAGCCAGGTAAGAATGACTATATTATACTACATATTTTATTATTATGATTGCTTATACACACTTCTTTTACAAATCATCTAACTATTATAAAATAAAAGAAGGGCATGTTTTGCATTTCTCATCTATGCCAGCATATTCATAGGAGCATTACGGCTTGTTTTATATCTGGTATGAAGAATAAGGCAGATATAACATGTTTACGTTAAAGTTCCCAACCACTTTTAGTACATCTTGATCCTTCTTCTTTTGCCTGTGACGCTCCTTGAACGATTTAGAATACCAAGCATTAAAACAACTAAAGCCGGCTTCATAGTCTATCTCAGTACAGGCAGACACCATGTCAGCCAATGCAAATTGAGCCTGCCCGATTGCTCCATCTTCCTTATTCACATAGCCTGACAGACTTTCTTTTTTCTTTTTACGCGATGTGAACAGACGAGAAAGCGGTTTTCGAGGTTTGATCATGTAATCGGGTCTAACATGAAGGGATAGAGTGATGATCATGTCTGGATGTGTGTCAATGACGCATTCATGGTCAAAATGAATGTTTTGACTAAGGACCTCATACCTAGACATGTATTCAAATTGACCGTCACTGATCACGCAGCGAATAAAGGTACGATCTTTAGGGAGAGGCAGTAAGATGTCTTGTATGCTGTTGATGTGTAAATAAAGTCTACCATAGCCTTGTTTAAGAAGATGAGGAGGAATACTGTGAACCATTGTGGATCTGATCTCCTTTTCATGTCGCGTTACTTTCTTTTGAGATGGTCCAGCAGAGAAAACGTCTTTATGATGTTCTGTGGGCATTGAGGATTCACGTTTTGGTATAGTATTTTCCATTTGGGAGCTTGTTGAGTTGTCTTTTGAACCGTTATTTAATTTTAAATCGCCATTGTCTAGCTTTAAGGGTATCGTGCTCTCCTCTGTCAGTGAGTTCAAACCATTCAAGTTGAATTCACGATCTAGCATAGCGGCCCATGAGCTGATGCTCATGGTCCAGGCAGCCTTTTGACTTCCACTTTGCCTTTTTATCTCTCGTCGTCTATTTTCATCATCAATTTTCCTGGGCATCCTATTATTATTTAAATAACAATTCTCTACAAGCGTAGTAGAGGAGGTTGGGTCATTTGCTGTTTCTTCTTCTTTATTGAAGAGTGTTGCTTTATAAACGGGCCTTAGAGCACGAAAGACGGTAATAGCCTTATGCTCTACAGTCTCGTCATCATCGTCACTATCGGATGAATCAAGGCTGTTTTCTTTGGAGGTGTTTTGTATTGAATTACCATAGAATTGTAATTCCTCCTCACTTGAACTTTCGTCTTCTGTAAGACAAGGCGGTGGCGTATGTTTATTGATCGTTGACACCTTTTCCAATTTTCGATAAAGTGGGTTATTTTTTACAGCTGATCTTTTCACCAATTGCGCAACTTCTATCTGCTGCCTCTTGCCTTGTTGTTGCTGTTCTCCAGTAAGAAGAACCTTTTTTTTATTCTCCTTCACAAGTCCCTTTCTAAAATATTGCTGCTCTGTTTTCTTTAATGTATTGAACTCATTGGATAACCCCCTTTTTATCAAAAGATCTATAATAGATTGATGCCCTAAAAGATAGGCAAGATCAAGGATTGTTCTGTTATTGTTCCAAAGCCTTGTATTCAAATCGTATAAAGTAGAGTGCTATAAAAAGGATTGTTAGAAATACAATTCAGTACACTAGTATTCTGTATAATAGTACATTAACAAGAAAGAAAATAAAGTCTAAATTCTTGTGTTTATCAAAATAAAGTATACTAAAGTGAATAGCATAAAAGGGTGCTTGAAGTAAATGTGTCTTTTGTTGAAGATGGCCATCTTGCAATGGACTCCATAACAACTGAGGTTCTTGTTTTAATAAGTTTGAAGCATGATTTAAATCAAATTTTTCTATAGCCAGTGTCCAGTCTAAACTAGTCATAAAGAAGAGAGTAGAAAGGAAAGAAAGAGGATAATAAAGAGTTGTTACACAGTGTATTTATTTAAGAACATGATCATATTGAACACCATCAAATGAATCACCAGCCATTGATTTCCTTACGTTATTTTCAAATAATCTTCTATTGTCTCTTAATACTTCAGCAGCCACTGATTACAGATGGTGTAAGTAATTACATAAATAAATGCTATAGTTTTATACCTTTGTTTAGTGGATCATCTGCATTGGGCTCAAGAAATAGATATTGTAAGCCAACTAAGACAGCTTGAAGAGAAAGGACAGGTTTCCAGTCTTCACGCAAGATATTTAAACAAATATTGCCTTCCAAGTCGATATTTGGATGATAAATTTTTTGAATACAAAGTACTTTGGGTGGTTCATGAGGATAATTGTTACTAATACTAAAAGTGAATTTAAATACACCTCCTTTATAAAAGCCTTCATCTGGATGAATAGAAATGTTGAAGTTAAGAATATTGGAAGGATCAGGAAAGTCTAATTGAATGGTATCTGGAATGTCTAATTCAGCTAAATCTATTTTAATAGCGCGTAAGTCATTAAATAATATACTTGCAATAAAAAAAACCTTTTTGTACACGAATTTGAGCAGCAGTTGTTCTTGGCTTCTTCTTTTCTGCCTCTGCTTCTTTTGATTTTTTTCCCCAGATGGAATACATTGTTATAAATGAGTATTAGAAAAAATAGTGGAATCTACTTCGTAATAAACAGTGCATCCCCCCGACAGTTGCATCAATCTACCGGACGGAGTACAAAAATAATTTTTTTAAAACCACAAGCATCAGCGATAAAATAGAAATAAGATACTTAAAAAAAACAGATATAAAATACTTTTTACCATAAAATATCCAAAGGAAAAGATTAAGCTTATAGCTATTCATGTTTATGGACAGGTTGCTGTAATAAAACCATTCTCACTTCATTCCAAGAAATCTATAATCAGCAGTAATAACCACAGCCATTCTCATACTGAGATGCTTTTGAGCTTTAAGGATTAATTAACTAAATCAATATTAGAAACACCAGGTGCTTCTATACCGATAAGCCTTTGAATTAAAAGAAGCATACCAGATATTAATAGTATCTAGAATGATCCATATGACTATAGGATCACAGCTTCAAGTCTTCAAAGAAGAAACATTTCACAAACTAAAACAAGATTAGAAAGAATTAGATAAGAAATAATGTAAGTTCTTTCAACAAGGATTTAACTATTACAATCGACTACAGAAGTTTTTCTCTTTCGCTCTATTTTTAATATGATCAATACTACTGCCTCTTTCTTAGATGGAGATAATGATGCTTGTTTTAATCATTCGGTTCCTTCATGCCTCCTTATTTGTGCTATTAGAAATATAATAGATACTTAGACAGACTATACTGTTAAAGTAGAGATATATCTAGCTATTTAAAAGCTTGCATAATATACTACTTCTTGGAGAAATGAGAACTAATGTTTTCAGCAAAAAAAAAAACCATTGATCATAAAAAATCTTTTGAAGAGCCTGCTGATCCTGGAAAAGGTAATGCATGGGCTTAAGAAATCATTAGTATAGTCTTTATTTTATAGTAAAGAGACATAAATTATCCAAGTGCCACTACAAACCAAGTGCTTTTTAAAATGGACTTGAACTCTAGGCTGTTGATTACAAATCAACTATTTATGCAATGTCTGTTTTGGGATTTTCCCTCCTAGTAACACAAAAAAGCCCTATCTCTGAACGTTATAAACATATTAAGGCTTTAAAATAAAACGCTTATTATTAAAGATAATTTGTTGATCAATTAATAAAATTGAATATTTATGACATATGCGTACATATGAATTTTTATTGAATTATTATTATTTACAACGCATGTGTGTAAGTGTGTGCGGTATACAAGATTTATGCAGATACATTTTTGACCGGACGCCTCTTTTTATAATCGTTGATAGCTGATTTAATAGCATCTTCAGCCAACACTATAACATGCATGTTAAATTACAAACGACATTGATATGATTAAGGGCTTACTAGAACAATGCAATTTGACAGGAGGTAAACATAATTCTTTTGCGATTTCTGTATTCTTAATCTGTCCAGCTTCTTCAAGTGTCATACCACGAACACGCTCTGTCATAAAACTGCTTGAAGCAATAGCTGAACCACATCCAAATGTTTTGAATCTTACATCCACTATTTTACCCGTACTATCATCAACCTTGATTTGTAATTTCATAACATCACCACATGCAGGTGCACCTACTAAACCTGTACCGACATCTGAGTCCGTCTTAGGGAATGATCCTACATTACGAGGATGCTCATAATGATCAATAACCTACACATACACAACTCAATTTACATGGTATAATAGTATTGTATTTTTTTTAAATACTTTTTCATGATATAATCGAGTTCCTGAAAGAGAGAGAGGTCTTTGAATAATTTGAGTTGATCTCTTTAAAGTTGTAAAAGTTGTACGCAACATTTTTGTAAGCTTTTTTTTTTTTTCTCGAAAAAAATTCACAAAAAAAAAAATCCAAAACATGGTTTAATCTTCTTTTTATATTGAATCTGATTACTTATTAATGTGACTTTTGATTGGATGAAACTATTAAGCTAATTCGCTTTAAAGAGTAATATGAGAATGACGTTAAAATCTGATAACGAATCAAAGCTTAGAAAGAATGTATATAAATGGTAAATGGCAGAAAAGAAAAATAATGCAATTTTACTTGCAAATCAGAATCGATTAGAGAAAACATTATTATACAGTCGTTCCACCGCCAAAGGATGGCTAATTAAAAAAAATCAAAGGGCAGTTTTTGAAATGTCAAAGGGCGGCTTTATCACTGCAAATAATCGTGCAAATTTGATAACCGATTAATTATCGATCATGCGAAATATTAGAATCGCATGCCATCGGGTGAGGTTGTTGGACGCACTGCCTCCTGTCTCTGCCACAAATCGTTCAAGTCGTCGTTAATCCTTTGTTCAAGTGATGTTACAAGATTTGTGGTAGAGACAGGAGACTGTTGGGACACTTGCTCGTTAACTGATCTCGCAAGACGCAACTTTCATCAGTTATGTTGTGGCTCCTGTTTATTATCCATTTGATATCTAATGGTGCTCGGCAATCAATCATGCTTTTTAAAATACTAATTTATTTGTTTTTTTATTCTTTTATCGACGCTCACATTGCCTTATATACTTCTTTATCGACCACTCATATTATTTTATATACTTCTTTACCAACCACCCAGTAGCTTATATACTTCTTTATCAACCATTCAATAGCTTATATACTTTTTTATTGACAATTAATATTGCAATAAATATTGCTTTATATATATTAAAAAATAAGGGTTTGGTTTATAAAAAATAGCTTTTTTTTTATTTAAATAAAATAATAATAACAAAACATGATATATCTTTGCTTGTAGCGTTTTAGCAGTGTATTTGATTTACCTAATGTCACCGAAATAGCAGCATCTAATCTAAAAATACATCGATTAATCTCATGGAACTCAAAAAGTCCCCATAAGAAAAAAGAAAAGCCAAGCTCAAGGATTCAAGGATTCAAAGACACAAGGACTCAAAGACGCAAGGACTTGGGCACTCAAAGCAAAAGGAAAGACATCAGTACTCAAAAACCAAAGCAAAGAGAGGAAAAAGATAGAAAGAGGCCAAAGCAAAGCAGCATTCATCTACAATAATTATTAGCTATCGTGTACGTATAGTAAAAGTAATACTACCTTTCTTTAGATAGACCAGAAGAAGACTAGCTAAGCTTATACCAACAAATAAAGAAAAGGGAATCAGCATGCATCTATAATAATTATTAGCTATTGAGTACATGTAGTAGAAGTAATAGCACCTTAATTTAGATGAACCAGGTAAAAAAAAGACACTAGCCAAGCTTATACCAACAAGTAAAAAAAGGAAGCAGTATACATGTATAATAGCTATTAGCTATGGAGGATATGCAGTAAAAGTAATAATACCTTGCTTTAGATGGAACAGAAAAAAAATGCTTTTTTTGTAGTCTTATTTTGCCAATGTTACACTTATTCACTATCTATCGATATTAGAAATCAAAAACAGTTGTTTTTCATGTAGTTTACATTTAATGATATCCCAAAAGATAATTTATACATTGCTTGAACAAGTTTTACTAATTGAGTGCAATATCTTTAACATGGAGAGTATTCTTTTTTTTCTTTTTTCTTTTTTTTTTTATTTCAGGTAAAAAAAAGAAAAAAAGAAAAAAGAAAAAAGAAAAAAGAAGTCAGTATCTTAACAAACTGTAGCAGCAAAACAGCTTTTTTTTTCTCCCTGGTTTTGTTTCATGAAATACACTAGATGTCAAAGGCACAAAAGATAAAAAAAGAAAGCTCAAACACTGGTCAAATGTAAGTTTATAAAAAAAAAAAATAACAACCAAGTCTAATGTCGGTTCTTTCCAATATGATAAAACTATAAGAATGTCAAACTTATATTAATGCTTGTTGCTGAATAGTTCTTTTTGCTAAAGAAAGTTGTCATTGCTAACATCTCTAAAGGCTAATGGCAAATTACATCCATGTACAAACATAAAGTAAGTAATGAACTAGTATAAGCTTAAAAATATGTATTCTTTTATATTATCTGTCAAAAGAAATAATAAAGCAATCTGTTTACTTGAAAAACAAAAAAGTTTTGTATGTATTTGTTAACTATAACTGCCTTGTAGCAAAATGTGAACAGAGCTACTTTATTTTTTATTCTTTTGTTACAATGTAAAGGCATTTGTATTTCTATAAAGTATATTTGTTGTTAGATTACTGTTTTTATTTGAATAATGAATCTTTTATTGCTATGCTCCTTTTTTTTAATTTATTTTTTTTCTAAATGAGCTATTGTTATATCTCTTATAATGTAAGGGTTCAGAATCTATTCTTTCATTACAAAGCAATATAAGTTGCAATGGGTCCTTGTCGGAGCAAATGTCGACATTTTTGAAACTTTCCATTCTTTTCAAAAGCTTTTTCACGTTAGGCTCGGTGTATTTATGGCAAAAAAAAATGCATACTGCTTGTTCTCTGGTTATATCTTTGAGCATCATTAACACAACGTTGGTTGATGACGATGTTATTAGAATAAAAAGTAAGAAATTAAAAAGCTAAATGAAAACCGCATATTGAAAAGATAAAAAGCAAATTTTGATACTTAAAAAGCCGCCCTTTGGCGTTGGAATGACTGTATTCATGACAAGCTAGACTTGTGGTAAAAAAAATATAATCTACTTCTCACTTTATACTCCAAAAGAATGGTTCATACATCTGAGCAGCTATTGTGCCCAATTCAAGGAATATTTTGCATAAAAGTGTAGTTAGAATCTGTATGCGTGGATAAAAGACTCGCAAAGTATCACACTTCCTGTTAATGTATATTATATTTTGCATAGGATTCTTACCTTTGTTTTTACTTATTTATTTTTTTTGGTAAAATAAAATGATGAATATTGATTTATTCTATTTGACAGTTAAATCAAAAAATATACAGTCTTTGAGAAAGATGAAAGAATGGCAGTTCTCCTTTACAATACTAATATTACCAAGACTCTTTAATAAAGTATATTTGTGAAATATGTCTTAAACAATTTATTACAAAGCTCTTCTCAGCTTACCGTTACATGAATAGTAAAGTAGTTTGTTACCCCTTTTTTCGGATCTCTATCGAGTGTGCTCTGTAATCATTATGGTGATACAAGCGGAGTATATATGGCAGAATTCATTATCCGAAATTTCCACTAAAAAAGCACACCATCCAAAGAAACACGTCTTTTCTTTTAAAAAGTTAGGAACGATTTTAAAGGAAAAAGATTAGCATGGTCCCTGCTCAAGGATGACGCCATCCGATTCTATTTCAAGTACACCAAGGACAAGCCGGATCCTCAAGACAACAAGCCAGTCTAACCCGGGTTTATCTTTCTTTTGTCAACCTATCACATCGTTATCTAATAAATCAACAAAAACATCAACTACTACTGTAACTCAGCCTATGGTAGTTAGTCGATTCAACTTGCCTCGACCAAACAAAGAAGAAACAAAGAATCAACAACAACAAAATAAACCAAAAATAAATAAAGTAGGAGGAATAGGGACCTTTATGTTAAGAGGTTTATTACATTCACAAAAAGCATTAGATGAAGCAAAAACTCATCAGAAGGTAATTCACATATAAAGCAAAATAAAGTAGAAAAATAACTAACAAATGAGCAGATTGAAGACTTGGAAACGAGAAAAAAGTTATTATTAAATTTAAACCAAACACTTGAAACTGCTGTAAAAGAACAGACAGATACTATTATGGACTTGCAGAAAAGACTGGATGAGTAAATAAACGCTTATAATATGTCCAAACAATTATTAAATTATATACAGAATAGAAAGACCGCTAACACCAGGCTTAGATACAGCATCAAGCAAGAATGGTATTATGGTAAGCTCACCTATTCGTACAAAACATATCTTATTCATATAACCTACATAGTCATACAGTGAATTTGAAAAACTAAAAGAGGAAGAAGAAGCTGCATTTGAAAGAATAAAGCAAAAATTGCTGCAATTAGCTCAGCAAGCCCAATCGGCTGTTATTTCTACGGAAACTAATACTAGAAAGTCAAGAGTAATTGTTAAACAACCCTCATCTACTATAAAAAGATCAACAAATAAGTTGTATAAAAGTACTTCTAGAACATCACTAAACAGCGTTTCATCTAATTTATCAGCAAAGTCTTCAAAGACGCCACGTCAAGTAGTAAAAAAGTGGCAAACTTAATCTATGTATATACTCATACCCCCTTTTTTCTCCTCTTCTATACTGGTTTTTCATCAGATTTTGGTAAAATAACCACAATTTCTGGGAAATGTTTTACCTTAGATTTTGAAAAAATGACTTAATTTTTTTTTTTTTTGAGGAAAGCTTTGTGAAGATTTTGATAAAGTGCATGTGCATGTGTGTGTATGTGTCTTTTTTTTTCTCAATTAATAAACGATGGCTGACAACATGGATTTTAAATGCTTATCTCTCAGTGAACAAGTCTATGTCGAAAAAGCAATTGGAGAAGTAATGACAAGTTTGATGTCAGTGGTGAGAGTAAAAGATGAGTTTGATCCTGGCGCCATGGAAATCTTTGAAATATTTTTTCAAGAGCCTTCGAACTTTGGGGGGGGGGAAGGGGGGCAAAATTTGTTTGTTTTCCAAAATGGGGGGGATTTTGAAAAAGGGAAGGGTGCTTTTTTTCAAACGAAAGTTGAAGTCTTCTCTAATACTCTCGCCAGTAGGACTGACTTAAAAAAGGGAGCACGTATCGCAATTACAATGCAAATCAGATCGACCGCTTCTTGCTTTATATCACTGAGCAAATTTCGGTAAAATCCATTGCTGCTGACGCAAGTATCAACCTTAGTCCAGCATAGTGATTCAAAAAATAATAAGAGGGTACAGTTCTTCCAAGTAAAAAAAAAAAAAAAAAAAAAAAAAAAAAAAAAAAAAAAAAAAAAAAAAAAAAAAAAGACCTAATAAGGCTGTCATGGCCAACATGAAGCTGCAATATACCCAATTTACTGTTACGATTGTAGGTAGTTATGCACTTTAACAGCAGCTCAAGCCCTCGTTAAAGTATGTTAGAGATTGAATGTTTCATACTACCAAGATTGCTTTTTTAACACATGCTCAAGGTATTTATTGGCGTAAAGTTGATGCAATAGTATATATACAGTTATAAAAAAAGCATTTATTTTTTTGTTTCTTACTCGATACCCCAATAGCCCTTCCATTTCTGAAGAGCATATTTTGACAAGTAGCTATTATAACTAGGCATCCCAAGCTTAGCAGTGAGGAGAGCTTTCGGGAGAGATTTACTGATGATAGGACCTTTTAGAGCTAGAGGATGACATTATTTTCCTTGGGAGCCGTTCTGAACACACTGCTGTTCTTCAGACCCATTATGTGAATGACCAGATTTCCGAAAGGTTCGGATGTTGTGTTCCTCAACAACCAAGAAGATCAAGTAGACCCAGATAGCATATTAACAACCTACAAGTCCACTATCCAGCATAAAGTCCTCGAAATCAATCATTTTTCCTGAAGCATTATCGCTGTTCAGCATCTAGATGCATTAAGAATAAGTGATAAACATAATAGTAGCTTTTCAGTTTTTTTTTGTTTTCTTTTTTTTATTATTTTCAACTTTATACATACGCTGATCATTCTCACTTACATGTAAGCACACTAAACAACTCAACCAAAGACGAGTCTAGCTTTGTTCTACTTTATTTTATACCTATTCAGGTATTTCCTTTGCTTTCCATTTGGGTCTCTTGTCAATTTTTATACTGAATTCTTTCCGGCCATTTCTACTCAGCTTACCAGTGATTAATAAAAATAGTGTACCCACTCCTTCTATTTTAAGTATAAAAAAGCGCGTATTTTTTTTATTGGTACAAGGGATAATAACAATAACAAAGGATAGATGAATAAGAATTAAAGCTTGTTGGAAGAAGCGTTCACGTTTTGAAGAGGCCATGTATATCCACTCGAACTATCACGATGGTAGCCATATTTCTTGATGAAATCATCTAATTCTTCGGGGCCACGAGAGCCATAAGCGTAAGGCTTGATATCTACACCGGAATCATGTTTGTCAATTTTATGAAGCAAAGGAGTAAAGATCTTCCAAGCAGCCTGGAGTTCATCATTTCTCACAAAGTTGGAATGGTCGTTACGCAAGACGTCTAAGATAAGAGACTCATAAGCATCAGGAATAGAGAGATCTGTATAACGTGTGTCATAAGACAGGTTCAAGTCAGTTTGAATTGTTTGGTAGGACAGACCGGGTTGTTTGTTATTGAACTTCACGTACACTGCCTCCTTGGGTTGAATACGAATTACCAGCTCATTACGAGGAGATTGACTGAATAGGCTACCAGCCACACGGTGGAATTGTAAACGAACTTCAACTTTGGCCTCATTCAGAGCTTTACCCGCTTTTAAAATGAATGGAACACCTTCCCAACGTTCATTATTCACAAAGCATACCGCAGCAGCAAAGGTGGGTGTCAAACTGTCCTTATTCTTAAGTGTTTCATCTTCAAGGTAACCAGGTTTGCCATTGGCAGCAACGTATTGTCCTAATAAGGTGTCTTCAATACGAATGGGAGAGATACATTTCAAGACCTTGACTTTTTCATCACGGATGGCTTCAGCATCAGTAGAAATGGGTCTTTCCATAGCAATTAAGGTTAGTACTTGAAGTAAATCTATTTGTAATATAAGAATTTTTATACAATAAAAGCTAAAGGAAACTTACGGTTCTGCATGACATCACGAATGATACCAAACTCATCAAAATAACCACCACGTCCTTCAGTTCCAAATGGCTCTTTAAATGTGATTTGTACATTATCAATATAAGTACGGCTCCAAGCATGAGCAAGTAAGACATTAGCAAAACGAAGGTTCATGATATTCTTTACCATTTCTTTACCGAGGTAATGATCAATACGGTAAATCTAACTTATTTGATGAGTTTAAATTTGGAAAAATTCCTTTTAATTTTACTTCATTTTCAGTAAAGAGAGCACCCAATGCACGACCTAAATGGTCGGATGTTTCAGAGTCCATACCAAATGGCTTCTCGACCACCAATCGGTTACTACCCTTGGTAGTGTACACGTTACGTTTCAGCCCCTGTGCTACAGGAATAAAGACAGAGGGTGGCAATGCCATGTAATACACACGATGTTTACTTTCGCATTGTTCAATGGCTTCACTCAACTTTCGAAAGGATTCATCATCATCATATTGTCCTGAGACATAAAAGGTCATTTTCTTAAATGCTTCTAGGTGCTGCGAGTCTTGCACTTTGATATATTGGGTAATGCGTTGAAGGTAACTTTCATGCGACATCTTTGTACGCGCATAACCAATGATTTTTGTGTTCTTGGGCAAAAATCCGTTACGATAGAGGCCAAAGAGAGCAGGATATGTCTTTTTCTTTGCAAGGTCACCAGAGGCACCAAGGACTAATTTTTATTAGACATATTATTTGATCAACTACTTTTTTAAAAAAAATTCTTACCAACAATAGTAACAGAGTTTCCAAGTTCTTGAGTTATTTGTTTTTGAAGAATGTCTATAGGAGAAGCCATAATAAAACTGAAAAAGAAAGAAAAAGAAAAAAAAAAGAAAGGTTTTATATCAAGCGGATAAATTCTTGCTCTTATTAACCGTTCATTGACAACGATTATTCCATGTGACACACAAGCACTGTAAACTTTAATTTTTGCATAATATTTTTTTCTTAATTGAGGTGATTATGTAATGGCTGATAGGAGCAAAAGAATGGATAACATTGGCTTTTATGACTTTTGACTTGTACTTTTCAATAAAATAGTTTGCTTTAAATCATTTTCCGCTTTATTGAATTATTGCTTATAAATTAAAGTGATAGGCAACAGATTTTTCCGTTCAATGTCTGATTGTGAAGTAAAACACCAGTCTTGTTCACAGTTTAATTTTTTCTTTTTGAGTGTCTTGATGTTTCAGTTAAATATCTAAAATAGGGTTCCTTTTTTTTTTGTTTCTTACAAAGATATTTATTATAATTTTCTATTCTAATAATTGTAGAATCCTTTTTTGTTCAGTTAATACATGTATGTTGTAGTATTATCAAAAAGATATTTCTATTTATATCAATTCAAATTCTCAGTATATAAAATTACCAGTATTTCATACCATATAGATTGAAGGCAGAAATGAAAAGATTCAAATCATTTTACTATTTTCATAGAATCAAATCGGATAGAAAGGATGAATTTCCTTTTACTCAGTCTTGATTATCAATCACAAAAAAAAAAAAAAAAATACAAACGCCGCCTTTTTCTTTTCCTTTCCTTTTATTTGATAATGGCACAACAATTCAAATACTTTGATCAACAAGTGGCAGGACACGACAAGCTTATGCTTTTTACAACTTCTACTGATGACTTGATTCTTGTTAAACCTTGTAAGAAGCAAGAAATAGAATTTTATCAAGATGCACAGACATACCCTTCATTTCTTGACCTCATTCCTCAATGCTATGGTACTTTACGAACCGCCACTGAAAGTGATTTATCCATGTTGGAATCTCCTGGTGATTCAATACCAGATTGTATACTTGTAGACAGTGTTCAAGAAGAACAAAACATTTGTTTAGAAAATATCTTGCATGGGTTTACTCGGCCGTGTATCATGGATTTAAAGATGGGTGCCTTATTGTATGATGAGCATGCGACTGAAGAAAAGAGGAAAAAAATGATTGAACAATCTATCAATACGACATCTCATTCATTGGGTTTGAGAATATGTGGAATGAAGGTATACTTGTATATACACATAGCCTATATACTAGTATTATTGAATGAAAAAGTGGGGGAAATATAGGTTTATGACACAGTAGAGCACAGATATGCATCTTATGGCAAAATATACGGAAAGACGCGTACAGACGAAAATACATTAGAAGCCATCCTTGCTTATCTATTCCCAACTTCACATTATGGGTTGGCCACAGAAGACTATAGAATATATATACCCGATGACAATGAGCAAAAACAAACTCATAATGAACCTGTGCCGAGCAAATACATGCAATGGATTATTGAGTGTTTTATTGATACACTTGAAGAAATAAAGGAGACTTTGATATCTCTACCCAATGTACGACTGATCAGCTCATCTCTTTTGTTTGTTTATGAAGGAAGCCGTGAAGCAGCAGAAAGCACTTGGAAATATATGTTGGATGAAGATCACAAAGAATCAAAAGAAAAGGGAAAAGGAAAACAAAAGGCAGAAGATCAAGAAGAAGAAGAAGAATTGGCGCCTAAAATGTGTGACTTGCGTCTGATTGATTTTGCTCATTCAGATTTTCATGCACCAAGAAGTGAACAAGATCCGGAATTGATTAAAGGATTTGATAATATGATTCGTATTCTATCTGATTGTTTAAAAGTACAACGTCAAGAAAAATTATGATTCAATACAAAATAATAGAGTAAATGAATTCTGAGAATATAGATTTACACAGACACAATAAGAGTACTCATAAAATAAAGTTTATTGTTTCCAAAAGAGTTTTGTTTCACATGTAAACTTGCTGAATAAAATAAAATTCGTATATTATTTGTTCAATTTGAAGATAGAATTTGCGCTTTGATTGTTAATCAACATGAACTAAAACTTAAAGGAAAAAACTCAGTAAAATAAATTAATTGCAAGTTTAGCTTCTAGAGCTCGAATTTAATCTCGTGTTATATTCAAAAGTATCCAACTTGATTTTTTTTTTTTCGTCGTTTTGTGTCATCATAAAATATGTGTTTAATTGAAAGATTAACAAAAAGGAGTACTATCAAAGAGTTTTGTTTTATTTGATCCAGCAATAGCAGTATATAAACAAGTAAAAGAGAGAGAGAGAGAGAATTAAGGAAACATTAAGCAGATAGAGAAAGGATCAAAAAGGAAACACCAACCAAAAAGGTCAAAGAGAATGAATTGAGAGCCAAAGAGACAGCAGAACTTGTATGAAGCAAGACAGGACGAGATCGCATAGTGATACCTTGAGTATAGATGGGAGTCTTTGCATGTTCAACCACAGTCAAATAAAACGTCTCATTCAATCCATGAGGAACCTTCCAGGTGTATGTATCATTGTATACAAAATCAACGTGTGGACCAGAAGAGTTTCCAGACTTGATCTCATGACCAATAGTAATATTATCAATAAGAACTGAAGCTGCTGCATCTTGCCATAATTGAATATCTACAGTGTAATCACCTGCGCCTACATTTTCATACTGGAAAGAAATCTTAGTGTTTTGACCCACTTGAACAGTATCATTTTGTTCAGGAGAAAGAATTTGACCACCTAATTGTGCTTGTACGAGTGAAATAAAGAATAAAATAAGGAAAGAATTGAAAATCATGAAAGGCGTAAAAGGAAAGGACAATAAAAGAGGAGAAAAAGAAAAGAAAAAAATGTTTTTATTCTTTTACCGTGGGGTAATACACTAGAGGGTATACAAGTGTAATACAGCGGGTTTATTTATAATTTGTGTGTGAACTGCAAACATACTCTGTGAAACGATAAAAAAAAATAAGAAACATCAAAAATGGTAAAATAGCAAGAATTGAAATCTTTATTACAAAGTGTATTTGAATTTACCGGCACTGTTTAAGAGACCAAAGCTCTTTTCAGTACCTTCGGATTTCCAATCAGAATCTTGCCATTCAAAGTAGTAATAAGGAAGGGAGGATTTTAAAAGACCAGTGACATACTTTTGACCATTGGTCTCGCTAGGAACTGAGTTGCCCAAAGCAGATCCACTACTAGGCCATCCAGTTTCGGTGATCCATACGTTCTTAGAGCCAGCTACCTTTTGGAGGTTGTTGTATTGTGCTTTAAGATTACTAATCGCAGTGTCGACGTTGACATTAGAAAAGAAAGGATAAACATTGGAAGCGACCATATCACAGGCAGTGACAAGTTGATTTGTATAGCTAGATGGAATTTCAGCTGTTCCAACATTGATATCATTTGCAAAGGCCTTGACCTGCTTGATTTTGTTGATCAAGGTACCATCAGACATGACGTTGTTAAAAATCACTTCGTTACCAACCAAGATACCTTGAATATATTGGTTACCGTAATTCTTAGACAAGACAGATTTGAGAGTGGATATCTCTTGATCATCGCCACTAGAACCATCAAGCCAGACAGCAGCCAATACGGTCATTCCACCACCTTGTGCCTTGATAGCTTTCAGGATAGAAGGAAGTTGATCACATTCTTGAGAATAAGTACGAATGTGAGTAATACCGTTGGACTTCATGAGCTTAATAGAATCACTGACTTCAGAGGCAGATTGACAGGAACCATCAGAATGTCTAGCGTTGTAAGTCACACCATAGAAAGTGCCTGAGGAACGAGATTCGATAGGAAAGGCTTGGATACAACCAAATAAGGTGAAAATGAGTGTAATGAGAGAAATAAACTGCATTGATTTAATATATAAATGAATGTATTGGGTTGAGCCTGCAGCAGTGAATTAAAAAGGATGGTTTGATGAATGAGAAAAAAAAAGAAAAAAAAAAGCACTGATCTTATTTAAACTTTTTCGTCTTGGATATGTCCGCGATCACCTTAATGGTGTCCCTGATTAACGCTTGTGAATATGATTTGTCTTGTTTCTGAATTTATTTATTGTTTGCAAACATGTCCAATCTTTATTCATATTGAATGTATATCAAACGTTCGGCTCTTTGCTTGTTTAATGTCCCTTGTTGTCAACCGTTTCTTTCTTGGCTAAAAAAGAACTAGTGAAAAAAAAATTGCTATGTACTTTTGAGAGCAATGTAGATAATAGTGCTGAAGGAGATATTTTTAAATATGAAAAAGAGTGAAAAATTGATTTACAATATAAAATTTTCCCATTTTCTATTCTTCTTATTTGGTACCTGAACTTTTTCTTCCTATTGTGAACATGAAATCTAGATTATGTTGTCGTCATTTCTTTTTTTAACCTTTGACGCCGACGAGATATCTTTTTTTAGGTAGAGGGGTAACCCAGGCCGTAGAAGATCAAGACCTGTCCAATAAAAACCTCAGTTAGCAAACGCGAAAAAAAAAATATGAGATGATTGTCGCGTTTAACCGCGTTAGCATTTATCAAAACAGCGCTAAAATATTTTTATCAATACAGAAACTATTGTCTATTTTAATATATACACCTTACTATATTAGACTCCAACACCTATAATTAAATTCAATGAATTTTTTTTAAGAAAAAAAAGTAAAAGTTCTACTTGTAATCTCTTTTTCAAAAAAAGTAGACTAGTCCTTTAAAAATTTTTGTGTATCACAGTGGTCCTATATTTAACTACGGATAAAAAAATATACTAAAGAAAACTTTAAACAATGTAGCAGGTTGTCTAAAAGTGTAAAAATTTAATAAAAATGAGTTTGTTTACTGTAATGATTGTTTTTTGTCTATTGTTTTAAAAAAAGGAAATGCGAGTAAGTTTTTGTATGACTGAATTTTGTCTCAGATGCCATTATAAACCATGATAAGCGATTTAGCCATTCAGAAATAATAAAAAAAAAAAGAACATTCGCGATTGTCAAAGCAATAATCCAGATAGTCTTCTGTTTCTAAAAAATATTTTCTAAAGTCATACAATAAGGTTGTGACATAATCTTTTCTTGTTTATGTAGTTCAAAAGGCAACAGTAAGCCTTGTAGTAGTTATTCACTAAAAATTCCATGATTATCTTGTGCTTATTCATGATGACTTATCATAACTTAATGTAACTCAGCAAAAAATATGTATGGAAGAAGATATGAAAAATAGACTGATCACATATTACTAATTTCACGCAGCAGCCTATCTATAACTTCTTTTGATTGTAAAAAGAAGTCATACTATTTAAAAAAAGAAAGAGGAGCATTTATTTACAATCTAGAATCTTTTTGAGTTGTTAGGCCCATTTATCCGTCCTCGTTGAAGACTTGCTTATAGCACATTCACTTTGCACAGTTACTACCATTTGAGCAGTGTTTCCTATAGAAAACCATATATTAGCAAAGAGGTTATTTCTAATGTGTTTTCATATTTTTCTTACCTTCGACCGCAATGAGCTCTGTCAGCAGAACGCACAGCGCTAAAATTAGACGTGCTTTGCTGTGTATAAAAACCTTACAGCGATATCAATGGCCAAGTACGTTTTAAATATGAAAGGTTCAAGGCTTTCTTGCGCTAACTTTCTTACGTCTTCTTATGAAAGATTTTGTTGAAAAGTAGAGAAAGCTCTTTAGGTATATTTAATAACAGACATATCTATTTTATATTATATCACTGTTATTGCTGATAATATTATTCTGTATTGATGTACAAATTTTATTAAAAGTAATTCATAAATAAAATGCCAGTTTTAATAATGTAAAGGTTTCCAGGATAATTTAATAAATCGTTATTAATAAATAAATGTAAGTGCCTTATAATAAGTAGAGCAATAAAATATATAATGTATAGAGCATATTTTTATATATTATTAGCTTCTATTTGTTCGTGTTGAAGATTCATTGTTTAGGATATATGATAATTTATGACTTGTTTAGTGTGAAAATCAGTAACGTTAGAGCATAAATAAGGCATACTGTATTAGACTAGATAACTCTCAGCTTGCTTTGCAACGGTCTCATAGTAAACCTCGAAATTATACTCTGACTGCGTGAATATAATATGAGCATAGCACTTACAGCTATTATTATAAATCAACATCTTATTATCTGTTTATATCTCAGTTACGAAAATACCAATAATAAATTCTACTTTAAGCTGTTATACTCTTATCTTGGCTTCATTGAACAGTAGCCCCTTTTCTTCTTTTAAAAATTCTGGCTTAATGATCAATTCATTATAACGTATATCTTATCTTTTTTTTGAAATCGGTAACATGAATCATGACGTTGTGTATTTTTGCATAAGAATAAGATATAAATAATTCCTCATTTGTATATAGAGAGTCATGAGTATAATGCACAATGATAGTCTATTGTTAAATGTACCTTATTATTAATAACAAATAGTCAGTTTATGATGTCATTGCACGGTATCTTCACATCTGTATAATTAGCAGTATTATGCGACTCGACAGTTAATTCTTTAATGGGCATTTTTCATCCTTACCTCTATCACATTGCTGATATAACGAGAGTATGATGTATGAAACGCATTTTTTACATATTGTTAGTTATTCTTTTTTTTTGTATATAAGGAGCATAAGGCTCAAGTTTATTAAATGACGATGAATCAAGTCACATTATTGTTTTTGGTTTTTATATTATGCATTTTTTTTTGGGGGGGAAGTAGAAAATGAAAATTAGAAAGGTGTAAGTGAGGATGATGTAGTCCACGAATGAGGCTAGGGTTGAATATGAGGCAGAGATACCGGGGAACAACCAGAAAGCAGTAGATTTTCTTTATGAGACGTTGTAATCATTGAGGAAACGGATTTAGAAACCAAGTCGGGATGAAAAGGAACAGAATAAAAAATGAAGGGCGCAATGAGCTCGCCAGATGCCCATGAGAGTATGACCGATTATGGTGGAAGGCGAACTCTGGAAAGAGGAAGAATCTTTTGAAGGAAACTTGAGACAGAATAACGCTTTTTGAACTCGATCTACATTGAATTCTGTTGGATTTGTAAAGCGAGACCAGGAAGTACGCCATACTGCCAGTTTAACAGGGCACTGGTAAAGGAAATGCTCAAGTATATCTTCGTTCACTCTATGGATATTGTCCTAATAGCTAATCTTGCATTGCATTTCTTTTTTGCCAGTCATACACTATAGTCATCATATAAATAAAGAGGCAGCAAGGATTTTCTGTTTGTGCCAATATTCATGTTTGCATATATCCATAACTGTATTTTAGAAAAGATATATGCATGCGAGAACAAATGAGGCATATCAGACTTCAAATGAAGCTTTGGCAAATCCAAACTTGACACAATGAATCACAGTCTTCGTCTCAATTCCAGTCTATTCAACTCCTTTCAAACAACCAGAATATAAACTAGAGAAGAAAGAGAAGGATAACTCTCTCTTGCTTCATTATCTATCTTTTCGATTTCAATACATCCAATATCGAATATAGACATTTCTACAAGCAGAATGCTTGACTATAAATAAACAAAAAGAACATATAGTGTTGTAAGGCCTTGTAATAGAGAAAGTCGTAGGATAGGATAGATGTCTGTGTTTATTCCTTTAGATAAATCTAAATATGATCTAATCATTCAAAATAAGAAAAGACGGGTTTACACAGTCATGGATTAGAAAGACTTTAAAGAGACTTAATTTGAAGGTTATATCTGAATATATCAGTATAAGGATAATAGGGAACTAAATCAGTCTCTAATCTATAAAGTACAAGTGATAGAATGCATTCTTACAATTAGAACTTATCAAGCTAGTAAGGCGTTTGCTTCGAATCCCCCAAAGTATCTGTCCATGCCAGTAAATATCCCTTATGATGTATGTAGTAGAACGGCTTAGTAATAACAATTAGGCAAAGGCTGCTTTTCTTTTGGTTGGATGATGCTCTATCTGGGCAAATATATATACTTTAAAAGCGACATACAATGGCTAGTGTTTATCTCCAAATAACACTTGCCATTCATTTATAGTACATAGTCATCATAAAAGAAAGATAAGCTTAATCTATCACTTTGAATGGCTCTCGTTTGAATAAGTCAATTCCTGAAATTTAGACAAGCCTAATGTACCTTCTTTTAGGGCAGATTTTGTTTTAAGAGTGTGCATTTTTAATTTATCATCGTGTTTACAAAAACAAAAGAGCTTCCAATCATAAGTGATGGCTTAAATATATTGCAGTGAAAATAATAATTCGTTCCAATTCCTTACATCAGCACATATAAAATGAGCCTTCATTTTTGCTTTCTTTCCTAAGTAATCTCATTATAAGGAAATATTTATTTTACATATAAAAATGCGTTCAGTTCTTGTCATCTTTGGTTTATTATCTGCCTTTATGTTTGTCTCTTCACTTCCTCTTGGTCCTGCTACATTAGAAGAAAGACAGGGGATTGATCCCGGTGCTTTCCCTGTTCCCGATAATTTCCTTGATCCCAATGCTCCCGTTGTTATTGCTTAAGATAGTCATCTCCCTATAATTTATGAAATCCAGGCTCTTTTCCTTACCCTTGTTGATAGACCTACTATATCGTCACGAGAGAATATTAATAAAATACAAAACACAAGATTTTTTTTCTCCATCATTGCATGCAATACGAGCCTGCTTTCTTTATTGAACTATATGAACTATGAAAAGAAATCGAATCGTGTTCAATGATTTCTTGTATCGTATTTTTCTTTTTTTATTTCTCTTTTGTTTCTTTATTGAGAGAAAACGACAAGTTATTCTGGAAATCATTTTCATGATAGGCTTTTGCTTTGGCGATTTCTTCATTCTGCTGCAGTAAAGACTGTTTATATAAAAAAGAAAAAGACAGATCAAAATGGATTTACAAAGTGTTATAAACACTGGGCTCAGAGTCAGATCTATGAGTGATGATTCATAGATCTTTTTCCATAATCTCAACTTGTACAAAATGTAGCTTATATTGGCATATCAATCATACAGCAAAATATAAGAGTACATATGATTTATAAATATTAATCATGTTTTATTAAAAATTCAGAAAAGATACATCTTTTATCAAATTCCATAAACAGAAAGAAAATGATTGGTGGTCTATAAGAATCAAAGAAGATGAAAAACAATATATAAAGACATGAAATACTTTATACATCCTTATGAAATGTGATTGACAATGACTTTTTGCTTCTTTATCTCATTAACGACAATCTTCAATGCTGACAAAAGATGAAAAGCTGAAACATAAAATGATAGAGAAATATGCCTATTCAAAGCATGGACATCTGTCATGCTGATCTCTTAACAACAAGACAACTGCTGTAAGAAGACTGTATTCTGAAAGAGTGCCTAGATAATTCAGTGACTAAGCAAAGACAGTCGTTTATTGATTATTGATATAAAAAGGGCTTGGATGTAGTATTATACATGTTCTTTTATAATTTTGCTGTCGTATTTATATTTTATGCTGTCATGGAACCATCTTTATGAATAAGCTGTATTTTGTTCATTCAAGATGTTAAATTCAATGCAAAAGCGTAAAAGAAGAGGAAGGCGAAGATTCAATCTCACAGGTTGATTTTATACCTGCATAAAAAAAAATCTTGTTATTCCTAGGGAGAACATGGCTTATAAAAATCAGTACGCGCAAATGAGATAGAACATGATTTTTATGGACAGTATCAAGCATTTGAATTGTAATGTATTATTAGTGTGACAAATCAAAGGAATATCTGATGAGCAATTTCTCTTTAAGCGATAAAAGAAGGTGGGAAACACAGTAAAAATGATGAAAAAGCAATAATAAAACTATTTAAGACAGTTTGATATAAAAAAGACTCTGATTTCATTAAGTATTGGTAAACATAATATATTCAAGTTCACCGCTCTTTTTTATATCTAATATGCTCACTATTAATCATTGAAGATATACCGTTTGCGTGAATGACCGTTGTTTGTCATACACCAATTATCAATCTATTCAGTTCAAATGATATTGTATGATTAAGCCTTCTTGTTTTTTTTTTTTTTTTTTTTTTTTTTTTTCCTCAACAAATAAAAACATAATAATTAAAGAAAAGAAATTGCAAACATGTGGGATATCTTTTATTTAATATAAATTTTGTAGGTATCTGAAAATAAGTACTGTCTATTACGTACCATAGTATGGGTCGGAATTCTCAACATAGTTCCATGTTATGTGTCGGCAAGGATTGAAAGGATTTTTTTGCGTTTCATATAGTTCCC
>NW_027137842.1:108070-162047 GCF_000149305.1 Rhizopus delemar RA 99-880
AAATGGGGGGGGGGGGCATTCCCTGTTCAAAACCTTCCCTTTTAGAGGGGGGTCCTTTTCCCGGGGGCTTTTTTTTTTCTTTTACTCTTTCGCGATCTTTGTGTTTCTATAATGTTATCTAGCTTGTAGAATCTGATGGTTTCTATAATTTTCTGATACGAGCTATGTAGCCACTAGATACATCCATACCTAATAAATTAATATGCTCTCCTATTCAAATATGATCATAAGCTTTGAAAACACTGTTATATATAAGGGAAATTACGATCCTCTAGGCAAATAAAGAGTTGCCTTATCACATGTACTATAACTTATTATGTTTATTTATTTAGAAATTGAAGGCATATTATTACTGAATTTCATCGATATATCTCTCATTTCAAATTGTCCTGTTTTATGTGGTATATCCATATGTGTTTGCATCTTATTATTCTATCTACAGAAGTCAGTTGTCTTTGGACTGTTTAAATTCGACTTGCTACTAACAACAGCAGATGGTCGATAAAAGCAAAGAGAAAAGCCTTATCATATTTTCAAGCATTAATTGTGAAGTATAGGCTTTTTTCTTGCTCAATTGTATAATTATAGTCGTGAACTGAATGCCATAAATATATAGATAGGAAAATAAATTAATTGAATAGGATGAACTCTATTGCAACAGGAAACTATTGAATCAAATTTCAAAACGTTTAAAGAGTTATTCAGCTTGGATACTAAAAGCGTCTTTTTGAAAATGGGTATTTTTTTACTATACCACCCTGATAATAGACATAAGTAAATATAGATATTCAAATAGCGATAATAGCGATTCAGCAATTAAACATATTCTTTGGCCACTTTTTCAGACCCAAGTTACTATGAAGCAAAGTATTCCAAAGTATATCGTATCATTCTGCTAACTTTTCCGGAATCAAGTGTACTCAGGCTTATTTTTGTCAATCAGGCAACTTAAAAAAAATAGAAGCTGTAATATCACAGGTGTTTCAAAGCTTACCTTGTTATCAACATGATCCGTCTTTTATAATCCAAATTCATGAATAAACACAGCTGGCTGTACATACAGTATTGCAGAGTAAAGAAAAAATGTTTAATACTAGTACTATTATTGCAAAGAAGCTCTCTCAACAATTAGTCGTTCTACGCTTACTTTATCATTTCCAAAAGTGAATAAGCTAAACAGTGCAGTAATGGTAACAATCAGTATGAGAAGCTATTATAGAAACTGTGCATTTACTTTATTATAAAATTTTTTCATGTGAGAAGCATAAAGCAAGCAATAATATAAACTCCTTGGGTTACAATAGCTTTTAAAGTCATCAATTTGACTTTAACAAAAGATCACACAATGAAACGTCTATGTCTTCAGGGTTATCTTAACAAAGAGTCTGAAGAGTCCTGATGTGATAAACGTTGGAAATAATTTTGTGTAACAGAAAATGCTTTTGAGCCTTTCTTAATTACTATGATATTGATAGATGAAAGCCTTTTATGCATATATTTCTTTAATCATATTAAAAACAGGCCAACTAAATAGATTTTTTGTTTAAGCACCTTGAAGGGCACTAACAGATTGTTAAATATAATGTTCAGAACAATAAATGGGAATTTTGTTATAATCTTCAGTTGCTCTCGTCCTCAAACGTTCTTTTGTAACTGGGTTGGCTATAAGTAGCTTCGCCTTGAGTTATAGACAAAGCCCTTTTTGTTGGATCAAGCTCATGAAGATAAGATAGAAGATGAACACTTGTAATAAATACTTGTCATTTGATTAAAAATATGAATAATAAGATGAAAACCTTACACTTCTGAAAAATTGTCTGTTTTATCCATTATTTTTGAAGCCAACTTTCAAACAGCGGCCGGCAGTAATGCCTTTAGAGATTATCTTCATTACAATCGCTTTTCTCTTAAAATCTCTCAGTAATCTTTTTTTTTTTCACATCATTTACAGCACTGTAGTACTTTGAATTCTAAGACATAATAATATTTTGAAGATGTGCTTTGTATTGAGTAGGTTTCATCTCTGGTTATTATTCTGTAAATAAGCTCAAGAAATGCATAGGTTGTTGTGTTGTTAGCTTTATTAATGATAAAAATTAATGTGCCTATTTGCAGAGCATATGCCTTAATAGTAGTATCTCTCATTGAAGTTGCAGAGGATGAAGCAAGCAGATTGGATAATGTTTAATTATAGCTCTGCTTTGTTTCGGAGGACTTTATTCCCATAGAAAATAGTAAATGTGTTCAATTCGTGGTCAGGTACTTGGGAATGATCTGTCACTTGGCAAACATATTAAATTGTATAAACTTGTCTAACAGCTTTAGTTTTATATTTCTTAATGGTACAGACATGTAAATCAGACGAACAAGTAGCTGATATGCAGTCGGTAATACCATTCAAAAATAAACATAAAATATCTAAATACCTTACTTTCTCTTTATTGCTCTACATATTTCATTTATATCTTTCAAAAGGAAGGAGAGGCACACTACAAAGATCGCCAAAAGAAAAAGAAGAAAAAAAGAAGCATCTTTATCAGCAAACACTTATGCTTATTAGTATAGTCTATAGAAACATAATGAAAGGGTATTTAAACAGTGTATTTTACGTCATTTCTATCTTTTTTTCAGTCATTTTTTGTTATTATTTTTGTATGAAGGTGTCACCATTTCCTCTTTTCTTTTTTTCTTTTTTGAATGAATATTTTGGATTTGCCTGCTGAACTTTTACTACGTATTGTGTATCATATAAACAGTATTCAAGAAAAGTGTCAGCTACGTCAAACATGTACTCAATTAAACACATTACTTTCAAGCCATCCCACATGCTGGTCTCATCTTGACCTTTCGCCTTTTTATAATATAAACAACACTGCACTTTTAACCTTTTTGAAAAACTGCGGCATTGCACTGGCTTCCTCTGACGATCCAGTCCCGAACACTGTTACGACTTTAGATATCAGCGGCTGCAAGCACCTGTCGGAAAACATGTTGGTTGCTTTATGTAAAACCTTTACTGGCTTAACAGAACTAGGCATCAGCGGTTTTCAACTATCAAAGGAACCAGAATACATCAAGGGACGGCAATCAAAAGTATTCGAGCAACTTCGTGATCATGTCTACCAAGTACAACCTTCACACGGTTTATCCTCCATGACCATGGATCTCTCCAAAAAATCTACTCAGCAACTCATAATTCCTTTTGTCCTTTTGTCTAGTATGCTTAAAGAGTTGCCAAATCTGAAATCAATTTCAATGCAATATCAGGAATTGATTCCTCTTCCTTCGTTAATGGCCCAAAGGCCTTTCAGTTGTCTTGCCAACGTAGAGCATATAGACATCTCGTCTTGTAGGGTCACTCAGCCTGCTTTACAGATGCTTTTACGGAATATTGGTCCACATTTAATAACACTCAAGATGCTTAATATCCATGTGAGTCATTTAACTGCTCTGTGCTTACAGCATCATTGTAAACAGCTCGAATGTCTTCATCTATCATGCAATGATCAAGGTTTACTGCATGCCATCAATCATGCATTGTCTAATCTAAAAAAACTGAAAGACTTTCGAATGACTCGTACCTGGTTTGGTTCAGTAGACTCAGTTGTTGATCAATTGAACATTGATATTTTAGAAAAACTGGATTTATCACCCAAGATGAATATCTATGCAAAAACTGTGCCAACAACCAAAACACCAGCAGCACAAATCAAATTGGCTCAACATATGAATAACAATACCATTACTAGTAGTAACAAACATCCTATCAAGACATCTGTTTTACCAGCAGCCATTGATTATGCAACAATAGAACATTATTTACATTTTACAGATCAATCCCTTCATCGATTAAGCCAATGCCGGCACCTGACTGAACTCAGGCTATGCTTCCCAATGATATCTGCCAAAGCCTTACTTCACTTTTGTCAAGCAGAGACAGCGTCATCTTGTCTGCAAGTTTTTGAATTGAGACTCAAGTCGGAACAGGGAGATGAAGAAAACCCTGGTTATTCATTGGGTATTCCATATCTTGTGAATCTGAGAGAACTCTTTCTCTACTCTGTTGATCTACCGACAAACACCATCCTTTCAATCACATCCAATTTAAAAAAATTAAAATATCTAACTATTTCAGATGGTGGGGAGCCAATCAAAAAACATTACCTACAAACCGCCTTGTTACGCGATTTACCTCTCTTGAGAATATTAAGGCTGGGAAAATTAAATAAACCACTGTCATGGCCAGAGACACTGGTTGAATTGGATCACAGTCAACAACAACAGAGTAACATTATATTTACTAAATCCTATCATCAGAATAAATGGCATGTTCAATAAAAAGGAATAGAATCCCTTTTTTTTCTCTTTATTGTAAATCCCTTCCTTATTTCTTTTATACAGTATTTCTAAGAACTATAAAAACATAAGTTTTCATCAAAGCAATAGTCAACAAATTTACCTAATACGACTGTATCACCACGAAGAAACATTTTACTAACAAAACGGTCTTTGTTAACAGGCTTTGCTTTAGAGCCCTTTCCAGTACGAGGTGTTTCGGTCCACATCTAGAAGAAAATTGAATAAAAATTACAAGATTGCGCGTATTTTTTATTTTACCTCCTTGACATTTTCAAGCACCATGTTACAGTGACGATCAAATGCCTTTACACGAGCTAAAAGTTTATGGTTATTACGACAACTAATCAATATTTGATTGTTGTTTTTAACAGATTGCTGCAAAACAGAAAGAGGGCCAGTGTTAAATTCGAGTTCTTCTTGTTGACGAAGTTCTTCTTCTGTCATTTCGGATTTTGGCTTGTTAACTGTACTGTTTTACATTTGTTAGTCTGCGTGCACAAGTGTTTTATAGGATGATTACCTCATTTTTATTTTTATTGAGGTGCTTTGATTAAAAAAAAAAGAAAAAATAAAAAAACAACTTTCGTTCACAAACACGTCACAGTGCAAAACGGCCAATAGGAAAAAAAATAAAGAAAAAAAAAAAGCTCATTTTATTTGAGTTTCTTTGAAGGTTCTCATCATCTTTAGCTTTTAATAATCTTGTTTTACATTTGCTTGTATACCCTTTGTTAGAAAACTAATAAAAGCTTATGGTAATTGTTTTGTAAAAAAAAACATCAGAGCAAATAAAATCCTTTGAATTGCTTATTATAAGATTCTATTTTCGCAATTATATTATTTGATAATCTATCTCTCTAGACTAATCAACATTTACTATGAGGAGTAAACAGATACTCTTTCGGTTATGACTGTATTTTTTACTTGGTGTAGGATATACAAAACATCTATTACAAACTGTTATAGAAAACTGCCCATCACGTTTCAAGTGTATATTTCACTGTCAAGTCATCATATTTATGAAATGTTTTCTATTTGCTAAACTCCAACGTAAACCATGTTGCGGCCTATATGTTATTAATATAAAAGTTTACTTTTCAAGTAAGATTACTTGTGATAATATAGAACGATTCGATCTCCCCAAGGTGACTATCGGCTCTTTCTACGTGCCAAAGCTTATATTACTTTTTCTGTGTCACGAATCAGTTTATTAGTTTACACGAATCCAGCATAAAGAAAGGAATAGAGTAGGATGTCTTATTGTTTCCTTTTTTGGTACAATAGTCACCTAAAGAGGACCGTGCACAAGCCACTTGACAGGTAAAGCAGTAAAAAAAATTGTCATTTTTTTCTTTCAACAAATTCAACAAAATGGAAGAAAGTGAACATGTACACGAAGGCATTGTAGGAGGAGAACCTATTGAAGTACCTGCCTTCTTGGGAATGACTGAGCAACAGTCTCGTTTATTAGTAGCCTTATACAACGAAACTGATCCTGAGTTTGCTAAACAAATGCCAACAGCTTTGCCTATTGCCGCACAACAACTTGCTAATGAATATGAAAAGCGTAACAGTGTGGGAAAGAAGGTAGGATATGAAAATTGACAAAAGAGAGAGAGAGGCTGAACAAGACACGCTCTTTTTTTATAGCTTGAACGTGCCAATATGAAGTGGTCAGATGAATACAAATTGTTTGATGAAATTCAACGAGAAGCTGTTGAAAAACTATCCACGACAGATATGAACATTGACAAGGCAGCTGATGGCTTAAAACTGGAAGAAGGACAGGATAGCTCGGTACATGACCTTGTCATGGGCAGTTTACTGTATGGCGGTATTCGTCGAGAGCCTTCTGGTCCTGATGATCGCGCCTCAATGAGTCCTGTGGCAAGTCCCAATTTTGAAGGTGCTAAACATTTATTGGAACGTGCATTTGATAAAGGGTATACAATGGCAGCTGTTCAGATTGGTTCAATTTATATGCAAGAAGAGAAATTGGCAGGTGGACAGAATATGAATGGACAAGATCCAAAGGTCTTTGCTTATGAGTGGTATAAGAAGGCAGCAGATCTATTGAATCCGGTAAATATTTGAATAAGAATAATAAGAAAGATATTTATTATGAACAGATGGCATGTCATAAAGTCGGTTATTTTTTGGAGCAAGGTATTGGATGTGAAAAGAATCTTGAATTGGCTATTGGCTATTATAAAAAGGCTTTTGATGAAGGTGAGACGATAAAACCCATTTTTTGGGATTTAATATTGACTTTTTTATATCTTAGGTTACCCTGATTCAGCACATAATTTGGGTTTGATTCATCAAGGTTTTGTGAATGAGACAGCTGCATTTAAGGATATTAAAAAGTCTATTGAATACTTTGAAAGAGCTAAACAATGGGGATATTCTCCATCTTGTAATGCATGTATGTATTATATAAGAAAAAGAGAGATGAAATTAATAGTATTTATAGTGGGTAGAATGTATTTGTTGATGTCTAAGAATGCAGAATTAGCTAAAGAAGCAGGTAATCCTGGTAGTGAACCTGAAGACTATGTAGTGACTGGTATTGAATTAATGGAGGCAAGTATAAATAAATAAAGAATACAAATTTGTTAATAAGAAAGGGTTATTAGGATGCAGCTAATAATGGAGATGCGGATGCGATGCTGATGCTTGGTTTGATTTTTGGGTCAAAAGATTATGGACTTTATGACATGGACAAGGCACAAAATTATATGGAACTTGCTTTAGTTCGTGGAGATCTTCAAGCCTATAATTACTTGGTGCGTATATTGAGAGCCAAGATGGCAGCACGTGTCGCGTTGGAAAAGGAAAACATGGAGAATTTTGAAAAATTGAGTGCAGAAGACAAGGAAAAATTGATTCGTCAATTAGCCAAAGAAGGAGATAACTCTATGCATAAACAATGTGCTAATGGAGAATGTGACAAGAAAGAAGAAGAACCCGGAAGCTTTAAAAGATGTGGCAGATGTCAACGTGTGGCTTATTGTTCCCGAGAATGCCAAAAGGAACATTGGAAAACAGGACACAAAATTGTTTGTAAATCACCAGATCAAGAGTAATTATGAGTTTGTATACCAAAATAAATAATATGAAAATTAGAAAAAAAAAATTGTTTTTATTATTTTACATCCTAAAGTATAAAAGTATTCCGTTTAAATAATAATCATACTTTTATTTAATGGCTTAAATGAGTACGCGGTATCTCAGGACACCCTAATTGCCCAAGTCAGATCAAATGAGATCTGGAAGAAGCTAAAAAATCCTTTATGGGAGCAAGGGTAAAAAGAAAGGGTGGAGGGGGGGGGTAAGCAGTAACTTGTGAATAAATCACTGATTGGAAAATGGATCTCAAGAAAGGAATTCATATAAAACAAAAGTTGAGCTCAAGTCTGTTTGGCTGGAAAGAGCTCATTGAGTACAACGGTAGCCAGAATGCCTTTGTCAACGAAAAAGTGGGCAACAGCGCGCTGAACAGGGCCTTTGAGGCGATGGATAGCACGAATTACACGTTGAGCGAAGATGCCCCATGCGGTGCACTCCTTTTCATCTTGATCGAAGTTGTCATAATCAGGGTTTCGAAGGTTGTTTGGATCCAGAGGATTGTGATCATCGCGTAAGTGAATTTCGAATTTTTCTAATTGAGATCGGTCTTCAGCTTCATAGTCGTTATGGATGAGGATGGCAACAAGATGACAGTCGGGATAGTGAATGTCTAGGACACGATTGCTGTTGATATGCAATCGTCAAAGTAAGGAACGTATTTGTCGAATGAGAAGGCGGCATTGTATAGAGAGATAAAAATACTTAAACCCTTGATTGGTGGAAGGGGGACTGAAAGTGCGAGCAGCAGCCATTTGGCTATAAAGTGGTAGAGCGTATTTAGATTTGAAAGCTTTTTGGAGGGAAGCAGATTCAAGCTCTGGAGATGGGGGATGCTTGGTAGATGGTTTAAGTTGCAGTGACGAAGGGGAAGCAGATGGATGGGGAACGGTAGCAGTAGAGACGCGCGTAGGTACAGTGGTGGATGGTGCTTGAGCTAACCGTTCAAGAAGGGAGGCGTTTTGTTGCTGTAGTCGATTGATTTCGGCCTTGGCTGCAGCAAGTTCTATTTGTAACCGCTTTACAGTAGGCATGAGCAGGTCTGGTGTTGTGTATACTTTTCTAAATAAGGCAAAAATCCATAGAAAATAAAGGAAAGTGGAAAGAAGTCCTTTGCTGAATCATTACAGTTTTGCGTTTAAAATAAAAATCGGCTTAATCAAAAACTTTCTTTTCTAAAAAATAAAAAAAGAGAGAGAGAGAAAAGCTTTTATTCAAAATGTAAGAAAGCGTAAACCGTTTCCAAAAAGTACCACGGCTTGTTATATTGGAAAATTCATCGGATTTGCCATGAATGTTTGGATGCATAACAGGAAGGGTGTATTTATAATGCTAGACAGCTGTAGAACACATCACTTCCACACTGTAGTCGATTTTATCAACAAACGAGACTACAAGCCTCTATTCATGTCATCTTATTCACCCTTTTTGAACCCCTATGGAAGAATGTTGATCAAAAATTAAAAAGCTTAGAAGAAATTTTCTCGATCAAGCTGATACACTCACCCCATGTATCGCAGAAGCCTGTAGTCAAGTTACTGTAGAAAATTTCAAGGGGTGAGTAAGACATGCTGAATCATATTGAGACAAATGGTTTTTTTTTATATAAAAGATATTAATCCACAAAAAAACTTGAATGATTTAAGAAAGTTTTTGATTAAGCCAATTTTTATTTTGATTGGCAGGCTAAGAATTTGAATACATTGAAAAATCTTGATTGGCTGATCAAAAAACTTGAATACAATTTCCCAAAATCTTGATTTTTAAACGCAAAACACTGTGTATTTACAAATAAGTTATGAATCTGATGTTGGTTCTGGTGTTGTTTCTGAAGATGAAGTTATAAATCCGTCACTTTCATCATAACTATCGATTGATAATGCCATTTTATCGGTTATATTTACAGAAGTTTTTATGCTTTGAATTTCATTTTTCATGTCATTGTATTGTATTAATTTAAGTAAATCTTGTTTTATATTCGTTGCTTTTCTCCATTCATCTACTAATTCTTGTCGAAATGAATCAATTCTTTCTCGTTTTACTGATTGATTTGATTCTAAAGTTGATAATACAACCAAGAGTACTTTACAAAGTTGATTAAATTTATGAATTGATTCATCCAAATATATTTTTATATGCCGAGTAAAATCATTTGCATTGATCTGTATTTCATGCTTTATTGAATTTGGTAGATAAAGTGTTGGACCCACTGTGGTACCAAATATTTGTAATTCTTGAACAACTGCCTTGGCTTTATATAAACAGGGTGTAAATTCAATAAGGTTTTGATCACTTTTTGATAAAGGAGAAGAGTTTAAAGGCTGTCCAGAATTTAAAGTAATATTGTTTAAAGGATTCATTTTAAAGAATTGACAGGTGGTAAAAAAAAAAAAAAAAAAAAAAAAAGAGTTTATATAAAAAAAGAAAGTATCAGCTTTCTCCAATAGAAATTTAAAGAAACTTTTTATGAGAGAATAAAGAAAAAAAAAAAGAACGAGTTTCATCAAAATAGATTTTTTCTTATTTCTTCTTTTTAGAACAAAATAGAATAATTTTTCTATAAACTCAGACATGAACTAAATTACGCTATTTTCTAAATTAGGAAGTTGGCGGGTATTTCCTATTTTAATAAAAAAATTTTGTAAACAGCATTTTTTTTTAGATAATTGTATTACAGTCATTCCGTTCTTTAAATAGCAAATCTATGAAAAAGTTTATTGAGGTTTAAAAGGAATAAAAAAAACTTGGACTGGTCTGAACTCAATTGATGGATCTCTAAAGGACAGATTAATGTAAATAGATTGTGAAGAATAAACGGGGGGTTGTTTTGTGTTATTATTGTTCTTGTTTAGATTATTTATTGGACAAGAACTTGAACAATTACCAAATTGATTTTGAGGTAGTGAATAAGAATTTCATGAAAGAATCTATCATTTTTACTTCAAATGGTTCTATGTTTTGTAATTTGTAGCGTCTGATTTCTTTTCTCACTAGGACCTAAAGTTGCCTGATTGGGTTGAGTTCAGGCAAATAAGGAGGAAGATAAGCATGCTTTCATCTCTTCTATCTCAATTGACGTATGTATAGATGCAAGTCTATAATAAAATCTTTTTATATCATCACCTTTATTCGTAGTATCCATAGTACCACTGAGAGATTACAAGTAATGACCAGCTGTAGTATCTTTGGCTCTTTCTTGAAACAATCTCAGAAGTGGCCTTTCCTTTCTTTGCATCTTGAATTTTTCTTATTTAGGTACATGGATACTTATGTTTACAGCTCCTATGGCTGAAATGACCCCCCCAATAATTGAATACGAGGGTGCTCTTGTTATAGGAGTTGTAATAACTGCCACTTTTCCTTTAGACGCCCACGTTCGTACTTACTTCAAATTAATATTGGAACCAGATTTGTCAATAAATAAACAGTTCTCGGAAAAGTACATATCTGTCATATTCCATTTCTTTGTTTGCCCCAATCTCCTGTTGAATATTTATTGTTGTTTCTAGCCGAAAATTACCCTTTTTTAATGATAAGGTTGCAGTCCTCCTTCCTGAACTTTCGATTTTTTTTTTTTTTTTTTTTACGTCAAGGTCTGGAATCTTCTTTGTCAATCCTCTAATTGCATCTTTGATCACAGCTTGCGGGTTTTCATCAAAGAATTATTCAAGTACTGCTGGCGCTCGTCCTATAACAATGTGAAGACCTATTTTGGTGGTTGATTTTCTTATGAAGAATAAACCTATTAGAGTCTTCATTATACTTATTCTACCAGTTACGAATATTTTAACTCTTTCTCAAATATTCCTGCTTGACTTAACATCAGTTTTCGCAGTTTATCTTCGGAGCCATTCCTTTTGGCCCCAAGCCATAATTATTTTATTGAAGCGACAAGAAAATTGACTTATCAAAGCATCCTCAATCTTTTTACTATATCCACTAAAGTCTCTAACAGCCAAAAGGACAGGCTTCTTTTCTAGGTACGCCTTGAGGATAATTACCTGAATGTTTTAGTGTTCAACTATTTTTAACTCAGCCAAACCTTTCGCGTAGCTACTAATTGGGTAGAGGAGTGACTTTTCTGTTTTAGTCGATATAATTCCATTAAAGTCACACCAAAGCTTATTTTTCTCCGTTTCATACCCTTCCTCCTCTCACCTTTTTTCTTTTAATTTTTACTTGGATTGCAACAATGTCTTCCTCCTGGATTTTTTTCTCACGCTTTCATAACGCAGGCTATCGAACGACAGTGAAAGACATAGACCGAAGACAAATGATAGACCTTTAAGATTTGAGATGACGTTACATTGCTGATATGAGTAGTAAAATGAAATTCGCTGCAAAATTGAACATTCCATGGTTGATTGTACGAAAGGCTATAAAGAGAGTTGAATGAGGTACAAAATACAAATGGTTTAGTTACAATGCGGTCAACTACGCCTCAAAACCTGCAGCTATAAGCAACTTGGCGCTCTCAGGCTTTAGACATACTATAATGCAGTCAAGTCGTACATGTGTATCAGTGGAACATGCTGGTTAGTGCGGGCGTCAGTGTTTTTGTAATACTTTAAGTGATACCAAAAGTTAAGGACGCCATGGCTCCACACAAATCAAGGCTGATAAAAATGTTTCCCTTTTTTTTAAAAAAAAATAAGGGTGATAAAGACTCGAGTTAATTTAGAGGAAAACTTACCGTCAGAATCCTTATTTGCATAGAAGAAAAAAGAATGTAGATAACACTGGAAGCACACTTATGGAGGACCTAACATCAACACGAGACCTCCTGAGCTTTCATGTTCAGCTTAATGAAATCAGAATGAAGCTGCTCAGATAGGTTCCATCACCAATACTTCACCTATTTGCATAGTCCTTTTGAGATTGATATCCTGTTTTTTGGTATTTTACGTGAGTATGTGATGTAATCTTATTTATAAAATCATCTCACTTTGTTTGAGTTATTTTCCATTTAAATCTGAAGAGCATGCAAGTAAACACTTGGCTATAAGGCCTAGATGAAGAAAAAGGTTTATGGCAGGACTATACTCTAAGCATACTTTGGTTTTGTTTAATTTGAATGTTATTTCTTGATGATTGCATTTAAGACATATAATATGAACTGACAGAAACAAAGTGATTTATGCTTTTGTAGAGACAAATTAATTCTGATTTGATATGCTTTGGCAGGTTAATAACATGATCCTTTGAATGCGTCGTGTGCTCTATGCATATCTTTATCTGCATATGTCGATTCGAGAACAATTTTTGTAGGACTTCAAACATGATTACCTGCAAGAAACAATGAAAGCTGATTATGCAAACGTCATTTAGGAATACAAGTACTTTTCTGTCTAAAAACAAGATAACAAAAGCACATATTTAGCAGATTCTGTCTATTTCTCATCATAAAAAAAACAGTTTGTATTGCTATCAAATTCAACTTTGTCCTTTTTTTAGAATATTAATAAAGCTCTCATACCCATACCATGTCTCATCTATAGTTTTACCAGTAAAGCTTCGCTTTCTGCTTGTTCACTCTAAAAAAATTAAGCAAAAGTAATTTAAATAGTTTGCCTTTCTTTTTTTTTTTGGAAATTGCATTTCAAGAAGGCCCAAGTCCCTTCAGAAAAATTCAGAGTAGACCATGTAACTGTAGCTTCCTTTTGAGTAAAAAAGTAATATTCAATTTCTGCTTTAAATGCATCCTTTTATGTGATCTTTTACTTATCACAGGTAGAAATAAAGAATATAAAAACTTGAATACATTTGTTCATTAATGCAACCATAAAGTACTGCTCAATTAAAAGCGCTATTAAAATTTTTGCTAAATTATAAAAATAGAACCTTTCAACGGGCGCTTAATAGCAAGATAAGAAAATCATCCAATTAATACATATGTTTTGAGGGGAGAGAAAAGGGGAACAAAGTTAATACACAAGTGATAGAGTTATTTTTAGGGAGTTTTTTTTTTAGAAAAAAAAAAAAGAAAACATTAAAGCTAACCCTTTACTCCTTCTATGCCAAATATAGCATTATGTATACATATTGAATACACATTAATAATTTAAGGAAAGATTATTGATTATTTTCAAGAGCACGGTATTATCTAAATATGGCAGATATCAAATATTGGTTTTTCCCAAATGATCTGCGCATTTGGTTTTTTTATGTATATAATTTTGCGCTTTTCTATATATTTTGTATTATAAAAATAAATACATACACGCAAGTCGTTTGGAAAAAACCAATATTAAATTTTAACTTTATTCAACTATAGTTTAATCTACAGTGTGTTTTTTTGTTAAGTACTCTGTCGTTCCCTTTAGTTTATCAGTAAAGATTTCTCGTTCAAATCGTGTGGATGCCCCCCTGGATCCTTCGTTTATCAGCCAATGTTCCATCTTATCTGGGCTGGATCGCCTTCACTGAAAAAAAAGATATTCGTACTATTCCTTGATCCCAAAAGGGTTTTTTATTTTTTATTGGTTTTTGTTATAGTTGTCCTGGTCGGATAAACAGGTGTAAAAAGCACCACGCGTCCAATTGGGCTTATGAATTTGAAAATTTATTGGGCTTTCCTATTCTAAAAGCACATTTCTTATTATTATCTTATCCTACCAAGTTGTGAGAATGATTCATAAATATCCGGTCTAGTTACAAGTTAAAAAAGAACACAAGGTACACTCTTTTGCTCTATAAAACAAATGTACACAAGAAATCTCTCCTGTTTACTGTATACAATTTTAGATGTAAAAAATATCTTTATTATAAAAGAAAACACTAGTCTTCTATTTTCTTCTAGTGCGTGAAAATGCGCATTTTTTTATTGTTGTTGTTGTTGACCACCCATTTGTTGCATCTTTTCTCCAACCTTGGAATTAACTTCAATAAACTTTGCAACACAGCGATCAATGCAAACAGACTCTCCTTGAGTTAAGTCGGCTTGGTTGTATTCTGTTGAGATGCACTTCTTGTGACATGAGTCAGCAATTCTGTTTTTTTTTTTTTGTTTTAGATCTATTTGGTGTAGCGTTTTTTATTTTTTTTATACCTGTTGAACAAATCAGTAACCATTTCCAATTCTTGCTCTGCCAAAGCAATGTTTTGGGGGTTAATAGACTGTTGTCTAGCTTGCATGTTTCCTCCACCAAAGAATGACATCTTTTTTGTTAAAAAGTTTCGGCATTTCTATAACGCTAGGGTTTACTAACAAAAATTAAAAATTCAGTAAAAAAGTAAACGCTGTCACAAGTAGTATGTTACACAAATTCTTCAGAAGCTTGCTTGATCTCCCTTTTCTTTTGGTTTCTTTAAAAGATATAAACATCATTAGCATCATTGACAATATAGCTCAAAATTTTTATATAGTTTAATAAGCATACGATAGGATTTTATAATATACGTGTACACCATTAAAGGATGTATTGTCAATAAGGTGTAAGAAAGGTCTTTTTGCGACTTCATTCACTCTTCACTGTTCAATCACATATCAGTAGCTTAATGTTTTAAATATCAGTTTGTAAGTGCCTCTACCAAAGACATGAGTCGTCTGTAGTGTATAACAATAATACAAGAATGAATAAATTTATTCCAATTTCGTTCTTTCACACTATCTGCAAACATTCTCTGATAAACCTCATGCTACACACATAGCATGACAGGCATTAATAATAGCATAAACTATACAAGTTTCACGTAAGCAAAGCGCTTCTCTGCTGTCAAACAGCTCAATATCAATACTTTCAAGTCTATCAAGAAGCATTTCCTACAGTAGGATCTGGATTCTCAAAAACAATATAAAAATCCTAAACTGATTTCCTATTATCTGCTAGTGGTTTCTCTTGATCCAATCCATTGGTTATTAATGAGAAGAAAAAATGTATTCGTTGCAAAAATTGACATCCTGGATTGCCTCCTGGCAGCAAATCCGAGCTCTGTCCTCCCCATCCGACCTAGACATTCACAAACAAGCATGCAATCCATCGCCTCAACATGCACAATTAATTACGAATACCTAGCACTATTTCAGAACGAATTTCACAAATGCATGGAGATTTGAATAGGGCTTAAAATTAAAATCTTTATGCAAAAGATGCAAAGTTAAGATCAAAGAAGCACTTGATCGATTTGAAAAAAAAAAATGTAAATAGCACAAATTTGAATGCTATACAAAGGGTTTATCTAGCATTATACTTCATTATATAATATCAGCCAAAAAGAACCTCATTATGGTGTACTTAAAAATTGAAACTAACTTGAAAGAGACTGTTCCGTGAGCTTTGCTATACCACTTCTCTGAGGGCTGTTATTTATGATATCTTACTTGACTTTTCGAAAGAGCTTAGGGCCATTTTATTAATTATAGTTTGCCATGTTGTTCAAAGGATAAGCTTTGGGCTCAACCTTCGGTTCCTGTATTGAAACCTTTCTTCCAACAAATTTCCCAACTACCACCGACAAGAACCAGCTTGCTTTCTATGCTCAGCTGGGATTGAATCAGTTTTTACTTTCTGGATAAAGCTGTCTCAAGTTGGCTGATTGCTCTTTCGATTTTTTTAAGCTTTGTGAACACAGTGAATCCAGTAATATAAAAAATAAGCTCATGTCTTTTTGTGCTGCATGAAATTGATCAGAGTCTCAAATTGGCCATTTTCATAAAGAAAATGCATCAAGCATTTACGTAAATTACACAAGAAGAAACCGCTGATTGTACATGAGAAGTTAGGAAACTGAGGGGGTCAACAAAGCCGCGAACTGATATTCAAAGACCTATAAAAAAAACTTTTGTAAACCGGAAATTGATACCGGAAGATTTGCAACCTCATGATGTTCCATAATGATCTTTTGGTAATTCTTGTGATACATTTACACACATATTTTTTACATATGACATCAGTCCCCTTGATCTTTCCTTTTCGTTCCAAAAATGCATCAAGAAAATATTTCCAAAACGTTCTACAGGTTCACTTGCTTTATGATTGATTTTTATGAGATTATAGACAATGTTGAACATTTTCTTCAACAGATAATAAAGCTGGTGTTAACTTTAACATTTCATTTCTCCACAATGCTTTTGCCAAAAATGTAGCAGCACAGATAAATAACGCCACAACAGCGCTCAAGAATATACAACATGATCTGGAATTACGTTAGGATGATGAATTTCGTTGATCACAATATTTGCATTTTAAATATAAACAATACTGTGCTTGCGTTACACATGATTTGTGTCGTTTACCTTGTATACCTTTTTCTCTTTAGAAGGCTATAAAATAGTGAAGCAATTTTGAAAATTATCTTACTGTGTCAGAAGTCATGATTCATGAAACAATAGGAGGTAATTTACCTCAAAACAACAAAGGCTTCCCCTTCATCTTTTGTACCAGAGCAGCCTCATCCTCTGTATTCCCTCTTTATTTGCTGTACAAAACTTGTTCAACAAAGACAGGGATTATTTTATATTACAAAAGTTTCTTTCTAGATTTTTCCTTTAAATCTTAATCTTAACTTTATGATCTTCTACCGTAGCAACTAGTACTTTTTGAGTCATTTTCACTTTTGTTTATAGTCATGCTATCTTTCTGTCCTTCCATTTAGAAAGACAGAAAACAGAAGGCGTACTGAGTATAGTCTGCACTTTAAATTGCGCTGAAATCTTTTACAGAAGGAAATAAACCCATTCCAAATACATGAAACAAATAAATAAAATCCATTTGTTTTAAAATTTTTTTTTGGTTGTAAACCCTTTGATATATTCTAATAAAAAACTTATAGACGGTAAAAAGCAAATTTCCTATTCTCTCAAGAGGTTTCTTCAAGTGGTGTTACACTTGTGAAAAATAATTAAATTGTTGACCCTCTCTTACTATTTTTTATTGCACTAACTGGAACATGTGCAGCATTTTGTTGGTAGTCAATAAAACAGCTTGTAAATGAATATTGATTGTTCTATCCATACAAACTTTTTTAATGTGATCAAAGTGATAAGATTTTAACTGATTATGATATACTTTAATATAGTTACTGGTAACAAAGACGTATATTTTACCAAGTATAAATACAGACTGTCTTTATAGAAATAACTAAAAAAAGAAGAAATCTTTCCTTAGCAGAATCAAGTTGACAACGTAATCATTGCATTGAAAGTAGTTCTGTTTGGGACATATACTTTACATTCTTCATTATACATTAACAACCTTGATACTTAACTTTATTTGCTTTTCAATTGCTGTCTTCATAACCCCAATGATACAGCAGTATATTGATTCAAAACGACTTTATAAATAACAGATACCTCAACCTGGCTGTAAATAATCATTATCTTTTTGACTGAAAGCTTATTATCAGCCCCATCTTTTTTAACCACTGTAGGTTTCATAAAGACGGCAATTCGCATGTTTATCAACTATGTTTTTCTGCCGCAACAAAAATGAAGCTTCACAATAAAATTGAAGAATAATTACTTTTTCATGGTAAGAAACTGGCTTACGATGAGTGCATTAAGTGTCGTTAAGGTTATCTTTGTTCATTTTACTGCTTGATTGGTTGTCAAAAGGAGAAGTAAGAATTAAAAGTGTTTTTTTTTTTTTTTTTCAATGAGGCGTAAGTGAAGATGAAAATTCCAAGAAAAAAAAATATGGAATTATCTTGACTCTTTTAAAGCTTTGTGAGCAAAAGAAGATATGATTCTGCAAGTTAAGAAGGATGCACGAGAGTGAGCAAATCGACAATGTACAGTTGTATTAAACTCTACTAATAAAAGTCGACGAAGCTGCATAAAAAAAAAAAAAAAAAAAAAAAAAAAAAAAAACCCTAGGAATACAACCAAGTAATAGGGACTCTATGTGAATCTCCTTCGTAAGATAGCAAAAAAAATAAAAAATAAAGCAACTAGGCTTAGTATTATACTCATATTTGATAGCTTTTAATGTGATTTCAAACATGATCAACGGTATCGGGATTTGAAGATGACGCTTTTTTTTAGAACTGTATTTATTCAGGTTTTCCAAACAGTGATTTATTCACAAGTTACTTCTTACTCCCCCCTCTGTCCTTTTCTTTTTTTTTTTTTTTTTTTTTTTTTTTTTACCCTTGCTCCCATAAGGGATCTTTTAGTTTCTTTTATATCTCATTTGATCTGGCTTGGGGAATTATGTTATCTTGAAGCGCCGCGTGCTCATTTAAGCCTGTAAATAAAATATTTTGTCTAAACATATTTATTCAGGTCGTTTTCTCTTACTTGTTTGGAACTCTCATTTTTTTATATGTATATATGCTCAATCCATAGTAGATAATTTCGAGAAATATTTTAATTGAAGCTTTATTTGGATTAGTTTTTTCAAAAGATTTGCCATTTATTCAAACAATGTTATGCATTTCAAAACATTCTTCTTAATTTCGATTTTGTCATGACTTTATGAAAATAACTTATTTTGCCTTGAAAAAAAAATAAAGAGAAAGACTTGTTATTATTATTGATATTGTCTTTTCTTAGTCAAATTTACATGTTAAACCACCTGTATTTATAGAGTGAGCTCAGTGTATTGTGGGGTTGGAGAAAACAATAGTCATATTTTAAATGCAGACATGGAAGTGAGTATATTAAAATTTGAAATTACTGGCATATGCTTCAATAGCAATGGTGAACAGCATAATTACTTGGTTAAACTTTTTTTTTTTCAAAGTAAAAAAGAAAGAAAAAGGAATAACACTGCCGCTGCACGGTACTAAAGATACTAAATAAATGTTGTGTTTACAGCAGAGTTATATATTATAAAAGTTTAAGCATTTGCTACTGTTGCATTGTGTACTATGAACAAGAAATAAACGATATGACTTCTAGAGAATGTTAACATGTAGCACTAAAGTTTTATTTTTATTATTATTTTTCATTTGCATTGGGATTTAAAAAATAATTTGCCTGGCCAAGACAAATTTTAAAAACTAGTCTGCTCCGCGACAGTTTTTGGTAAAAAAAACTCCCACCATCTAGGCGTCCCTTTCAGGCAGGATGAAAACATTCTTTCTCCTCACCTTCAGCTGCAGCATCCAGTAATTCGAAAGGTTTTTGATCCACGAGCCAAACCAAAAACAAACCATAAACCAAGCCACAAAACAATACCATAAATCTGTTATAAAAATATAATATGTTTTATGACACAAACCTTTAAAGTAAGGGCAGTGGTTAGTGATTAGTTAAGAGGAGAAAAAAGGTCAGAATAGCGATCTTATTTATACTTTTCAGATAAGGCTTTGACTGCTTTTTTTAATTTCACAAGTGACGGTTGTTATGCGAAAGACATGTGATATTTATGCAGTGGAAGGTACTTTTGGGTTAATAGGTTATATTTTTAAAAATGATAGATAGGGTAGAATATGCTCCCCTTTTATTAAGACGCTTTACTCCAAAAAAAAATATCCATTTATATTATTATGCCGCTACATTTTCATTTTTTAACTTCAACAATCTCAGCAAGGAAAAGTTCTTTTTGAAGTACTTTGATGTAACAGTCTTTCTCAAAGCAAGAAAGATTATTTATGATCAACATCTTATTTAAGCAAATCAAATAGCTTCATGACCGATAGTATGAATTATAATCTAAAGGGATTTTTTTTACTATCAGAACAACGTATAATTTTAACATAATTATCTTTAACCCCCCTTTTTTTAAAGAACGCTCAAATTTAATTCCAAACTCGTCCATTTTCGTTTTATTTTTTTTTTTTTATGTTTATTAAAACTCATCAAAGAGTATAAGGATTAAGAGCGATACAACCAACATTACTTTGCAACGAGAGAATAGATTCTGAACCTTTAAAATATAAGAGATATAGCATTAATTCGTTTTTAATAGATACTCTTTGATTCAATAAATAAAAGTTTTAATAAGGCGTGTATTCATTGACATCGATAGTAGCCATTATATCTTTAAAATCAGTAAGTCGCCTATTTGCTTCGTTGTTTGTACTTAGGACGACAGTTGAATAGTTTCAACTCTTCCACATTATTCAGCAATTGATCTCTATCAAAAACTTTAATTTTCAAAGAAATACAAGTCAATGATGATTTTTTGCATTTTAGGATAGTCACTACAAGATTATTTGTTGAGTTTTTATTTCAGATTTCATATTATTTGCTTACTTGCCTTAAAATACTTTTTAAATCACTCATATTAGTGGTGAACCCTGCGTAATCTAACGCCACCACACAAACTTTATCATTGTTTTGAATAAAAGCTAAAAATCTAAAGAATAATTTCTTTTTCAAAATTTGATTGATCATGTTATTATTTAGTTTCTTACCTTCAGTATCTCCATTAACTTGATCTAATTCTGATAATAAAGTATCTTTATCATTTAAATCTTGCTTTACGTTGCTGTAAGGTGATACGAAAACTTTGTCTACAAGTGACCTTTGTCGTAATATATTCACCATTCTTTGCAATAAAGCTATTCGATTGTTACTTGGTGATTTTGACTTTCGATAGTAGCCAATGATATGATATCCATCTTTTTTCAATTGGTTGATGTAGGCATGATGTCTTGGTATTACATCTATAATGTTTTTCGCAAGATCAACTACAAAACTGGAATTAATTTATTTTGTTTATCTTGCAATGTCATTTACGAGCCTTACCATAATAACTGTTATCCCAAAACATTTAGATGACGCCTTCTTATCTTTTTGCTTTCTGTGTTTCCTTTTACAGTTTTACGCTCTGGCTCATTTGATAAGAAGTCAACGTTTTGCCTGTTCAACCATTGGGTGAATGCCAAAGGTGTGGTTTTGTCAAATTTTTTTGTGAAAGTCCAAACAATTCCTAAAATTTCTTTGTCATATACATAGTTTAACTTGTATAAGGAGTCTGGTGAAGATTCTATTTCCGGTCGATATACGTAGTTTATAAAATCTACAATTTGTGCGTCATTGTCTATATTTTAATGTTGTTAGAACGATTTCGTTTCTAGCACCAAATAATCGCGCTTCACATACAATCTCTGGTTCATTTGGATTACTTCTGTAACATTTCAACTTCCTCCATCTTTGCTACTCTTTCAGTATAGATTTGAGCATTCTCTTCATTAAATTTTTTCACAATAAAAAATGTAGTATGCTTCCTCACGAGAAATGATGTTCACTTTAAACTGGTTTTAAAAAAAAAAAAAAGACCGTGAAATGGACCGGTTAGCTCATATAAATTTAGTACCTTGTTGGCTCCGATTCGTCTTCCAATGTTGTGCTGTTTTCAGCATTTGAAAAAATTGATTGTTGAATTCTCGTACTTCTGAGACGTCTTCTTGGAGGTCTGTAGTAAAACTTTTCAAACGTATTTGAATCTAGACTCCAGTTTGCATGATCCTTGACCTGGTCCATAGGGACTCCCAGCATCACCGCCCTTTGTACTTGTTGCTGACCGCAACGAATGTGCTTTGTATCGTCTGTCTACTCCAGCTTTTTCCATAGCTGTTTAAACCCAATTTACCGACCGTACTTGGTTGAACAGAAGTGGCTGGTTTGGAATCTACCTCCAAATACCCCCCAAAAACAAGGTATGATCTCTGCTAAATGTTGTCTATACTGGTTTGTCAATTCCATAAAACGAAATAAGTTGCAGACGAAGCATAGATCTTCTTCTTGGATCACTCCTCGTTGGATGCTTTTAGCATTGGTTTCTTTTGGCTGGCAAATATGTAACCAGACACTATCAGGAACGCCGTCTGTGTGCGTGAATTGAACATCGTTCCATTGGATCCGATCCACATCTGATCTCGTTCTCCACATTGTATTTATACACATCAACAAAATTACCTTTCGTTGTAATTGTCCCCAAATTCAGGATGTTTGAAGGTGATCACTCTTTCCGAATGTATAAAATTAAAAGGTTGATATTCCAAGTTTGCAATTTATCCACGGTCAGTATACGAACTTCAGTATCCTTTTTTGCTTTGAAAAACATTGTGATTTCAGGCTGGGAAGCAAGAGGCGGTTGATTTGGATGTCATTGTGAATATACCGATACAATCGCTGAGCGGTAGCCAATTCAACGTCTGAGCACTCAACCTATTCTGTTTCATTAAGAAACTTTACACATTCGATACATTATACTCCCCTGGGTCTTGAACTGGTATTTGCTTTTGACACCAATGAGAAAATGTCTTCCAAATGCCATTGTAAGTTCTGTGTGTATTGTAACGATTCGCCTTAAGAAAAATTCTCGAGTACGTTTACTGATCCCATCGGAAGTCCACTTGTTGCGGACAGGTGCCAAGCGGCTACTGTCCAGTCCTTTCTTCTCTTGAATATCAGCGGTAGTTGTCGATGTTTTATTTGTAATAGTGTCAGAAACCAGTATGGGATCGGCCACCATGGGGTGACCAATACCACTTTCTTCAACTTCATCGATCGTATTTGTCGTAAAACCTTCGGTATCAGTTGCCATGGTGGAAACAGGTACAAATCCTTCTTGGGCCAGACTTGGCGAAAAGCATCCACTGCTCTGGCTTCTGGGTTTGCTCGATAGCTCCAAAACATCTTGAGTTTGGTATTGTGCCGAATCTAACATGAATACATTGAGTAGGAGCACCAATTTTGCTTTGCCAGAATTACTTGAGAAGTACAGAGGACAGCGACATGATCACAGAAAAAAAAAATCTAAATTTTTTAAAAGTGGATCATTCTATGGACTTTCTCAGAAAGTTCCAAGGATGTGATGAAGAAAGGCTCTTGGATAGTGTAGCGAAAATGACATAGGATGGCTCATTTAACAGATTCTTAAAATTCTCGTTAATCGACTTTGCTGTGAACATGAAGAGAATAACTTCCATGTCTGTCATGAATGAACGAACAATGTCTGCTGAGACAGTTTCTGAAGTGCTCAAGTAGTTGACATTGATAAACATAAGATTTAATACAAGATCATAATAATACAAGTCTATTTAAACAAGATCATACAATCCACTTCAAGTCAACCTACCTTATAAGGGTACGTATCATCGTATTTCTTTGATAAAAAGTATCCACTCAAATAGCAAGGTCCTTTTCTAATGCCAAAAACTCAATCCAACGTCAAGAATATCTCTAATCGTTCACATCATTGAAATAACGTGATTCAAATCGGTGAGAAATTTAAAAGATAATCTAGGAAAAAAAGTTCCTACAAACGACATACAAGGTCCAACACATGAGTTTTTAAAAGTGGGAAAAGAGACATGACTGTTGTCAACAGGTATTTGAGATGAGTACAACCCTGTCCTTGCGAACCTCTTGAAAGAAAGCCATCCGGATTTAAAAAGCATACCTAGGTGTTGGCCAAGAATGAGATTGAAGTGATCGAAAACAGAATGCGTTGTGGATAAATTTATTAAACATTTGAATTAGACAGTAGATTAAAATATGAGAGGGGAATTATTAATAAAAAAGTATTCTATCCTATAATATATAAATGTATGAGACCCGCCCATACATGGATTTAAAATGGTTCATTTTGAGAAGACAGGGTGCGTGATCGATCGAGAGGAGGGTGATCAGGATCGAAGGGTGGGAAATGGCGAACGATAGCTGAGGAGGGAACAAGATCCTCACGACTACTTTCGGCATAGTCATCATAAGGCATGACTTCATCACTCCCGTTATAGACAAAGTAAGAGGGGGCCGTGCCAGTTTCCAAAAGGGATCGATCTCTCAAGGTCACGGGAGGAGGAGGCTCTGAGAGACTATAGAGTTCAGACACGGGAGAGTCAAGCCATCTCTCTTCGCGATTCGTATATGAGTAGCCCTCAAAGGCATGATCCAGACTTTGACTGAGCACGTAATCGCTCGAGACGGGTGACAGACGCGGGGTGAGATGCAAAAACTCACTGTCGAAATGACTAAAGTCCGTTTCGGAATAAAGCGTGGGGACGTAGGGAGGCTTGATGCGTTTGGCATAGATGAGGTCCCAGTGGATCGATAGAAAGTAGGGATCCGAACGGACATCCAGGGCACCCTGAGGGCCAGAGCCCAGACGACGTGAGGGATCCCGTCTTAAGAGACGGGCGATGAAGGTAGCCGTTTCGATATCAAAATGAGCCGGAAACTGAAGTGGATCCTCTCGAATCTTGCGATACATTTCATCTCGATTTTCATCCCAAAAGGGCGTGATGCCCGTCAGCATCTCATACAAGATCATGCCCATGCTCCAATAATCGACCTCATACGAATACGGTTGCTGATTCAAGATCTCGGGAGCCAAGTACTCTGCCGTTCCACAAAATGTGTCTGTGCGCTGTTCGTCCAGGCTGAGGCCATCATAAAATTGCTTTGAGAGGCCAAAGTCGGTCAGGACCAGGTGTCCATCGGCCGTCAACAGGATATTTTCTGGTTTGAGATCTCTAATAGTCTCTATTGAGAAAAATTGAACCAATCATAAAGACAAGTGGCATCGCTTGTTTACCTATAAAGGATACCGAGTCGGTGAAGTTCTTGAATACCTAAAATGATCTCTGCTGTATAAAATCGACATCTTTCGGGTGGTAGTATATGATTGATACGAAGTTGGGTGGCCAGATCACCACCGACATGATAATCCAAGACAAGAAACAGTTGATTGATGTCTTGAAATGAATAATGCAATTTGATCAGGAACGGATGTTGTATGGAAGAAATATCGGATAAGATTTGTTGTTCTGTTTTGATATGCACCACCTGTCTTTGTTCGATCACTGTCTTCTTACTGATCGCTTTCAATGCCATGAGACGTGCTGATTGACGATGTCTGACCAAGAGCACCTACTGAATCAGTCAACAGAGGATCCTTTTATGATGATCATCATTACTTTTCCCATGCATCCTCTTCCTATCACTTTGATGAACTGAAAGTCTTGGATAGTCACAGGTAGATGAGAAGAGAGAACAGAAGCAATGCTTTCTTTTGATTGTTGCAGATCAAAAGTAGACACGTCCCTGGCAGAAGACAGATCGCTCAATTGGCTCTGAATGACTTGCCGAGGCACGGTCAAAAGAGTGTTGTCATGACGATGGTTGTTATCCATCGATTGTTGTTCACAGACTTGATGTTTGGGTACAATGTGATCTTCTTCTCGTTGAGGTTGAAGGAATTCTTTTAAAAGAGAACAGGATTGAATGTTGACATCATTCAGGCAACGATGAAGATACAATTCGAGTTTATCCGCATTACTCTGTTTTTTACTAGACAGAGTATGAAAGATCTTTTTCAGGGTGTGAGGATGATTGAGACTACTACTATGACTGCTGCTACTGCTGTTACTATGACTACGTTGTCTTTGGTACATCAATTGATCACCTTTATGTAGTTTTGGTAATGGAACGTTGAATTTACGAGAGTAATGTTTTATCTGTTTTATAAAATCAGCAAAGAGATTCTTATTATCAATTCCTATTCTTCTTTACTCTCTGGTGAAGTTCTTGAAAATCTTCATAATATCGTACAAGGACCAAATGTCTTGATGCTTCTTCAACAAATAAAGTGAAAACCTAGTATTTAAAGTTGGACGTTTGTTTTCTCACGTGAAAAGAAGGGGGGAAAAGTGTTACCGTCACTAGACGATCTTGAAGATCTTTGGAATGGTACATTAACGTTGTTTCAATGACACCAACATGAGGCCCTTGAGGCTTTTTTCGTAATAAAAAGTTGACCTTCTTCTTTTTATATAGCATCAATATAAAAGCGGAAAGAAGAAATGTGAGAAAGGAAACTCGTGAAAGAAGAAGCTTTTTTTTTTTTTTTTTTTTTTTTTTTTTTTTTTTTTTTGGGTAGGACGGAATGGGATGAAAACGTGTCAGTCAAAGTCGATCCTCCCCTTTTTGAAATAAAAAAGCATCTATTCTTTCAACAAGTGGGCGTATCTTTTTTTTTGTTGAACTGATCCTCTGGATAGTCAAGGCGTACTTACATAATTAGTTAGTTTAATAAATCGTATAATATTTATATTTACCAATTAATCTGTTTGTTACACTTTTTTTTTTACTGAGTTTCTTTATTTATTTATACAATCAACAAAGATTTTGACATGTAAACAAGGGGAAAAAAAATAAAAAAAAAAAAGTGGATCTAATTTGTATTTGAAATAACAAAAATCGCATTCAGACACACTTTAAAATCTTTTCTTTTTTCTTGTCCAGTTGGACTTTAAAAATACAACTTTTTGAAATGATATACTATTTTGAGGAATACATGACTTGTTTTTATAAAAATGCGATCTATTTAAATGCTGTATAAAGGAATAGTTCCATATTTAGAAGTTTGATTTTATAAACTCAGGGGAATGATATGTGATTGGAGAATATTGTTTATGCCATCACTTTAAGTTTGCAGATCGTTTTTTTTTATACAACTTGATCCAAGCAGACAGAATGGGGATAAAAGGAAGAAAAACTATTATTGGTTGCTTTATTTTTAGTTTACTTTGGATTCGAACGGTTGAGTGATCTCGTTAGGCTGTAGAACGAGAGTCTGTACGATAGGAGGTTGGCCTGTGTTTTCACAAAACAGACTAAAATGAACTCAATTGAACTGCTGCGATTCATTTAAAGGCTTTGATCGTGTTTGGGCTCAGACAAGAGGAAGAAGAGTCAAAGAGGGTTGGATAAAAGAGCATGGGGTTGAGCTCAAGAGACTGGTTTCAACAAGTGGTGATGATTTGTATACTACAGGTTTGTTTCTTGATGATATCATAAGAAGATGGTTTGAATGTATTTATTTGTTCATTGAAAGCATTGAATGTTCTCGAGTCAAATTCAATCCAGTGAAATCATGTTTAGTGTTCGACACCCCGTCCGATTCTGTCTATAGTTTTCAATTCGCCAAGGACAAAGTTCTGTACGCTCATCCGTTCGTTTACAGCCGCATTCAGTCCACACGATTTCTAAACAATGATTTTAGTCTCTTTTAGATGCTCACTGAATAGCAACGATGAGTCTATTCGACTTTGATGTCCCCTTTCTCTTCATTTGTCTTTGGTCTTTTATTTTCTGCTCATCCCAGTTGACTTTTGCGACATGCAACAGAGTCGTGAACAATTAGCAGTCACTTTTTCGTAATAGAGAAATAGCTCATACAACATACTCGTCACTAGGTTCAAAATGGTAATTTTCATCCATAACAAGACCAATGAAAACCAAAACATCTTTACATTCTGACTTTAAAGTTTTTAATCTAACCGCACGGAAATATTTTGTTTATGCAGTCATCCAGGTCATCTGAAGGCCGTACCTTTCATCAGATGACCTTATCTTTTTTTCTCTCGTCAATAAAAAAAAGGAAAAAAAAATTAAAAATTTCCCTTTTTTTTTTTTAATTGATTTTTAGAATGAAATTTAGTATTATTGCCAGTGCCTTGTTAGTTGCTTCTGTTGTGAATGCAAGACCTTTTATGACGAATGAAGAAGGAACGATTGCACCCCTTTTTGTTCCACCCAAGGTTGAAACTGTACAAGATTCTTACATCATCATCCTCAAGAATCATTTGGCTGGACAAGAGATTGAAGAACATGCTCAGTGGATTAATACGCTTGTGAAAGAGAATCAAAAGGATGAAATGATGCTGGATTGGTTAAATCCTCATTTGACTTCACATGGCATTGAACATGTTTATGATACACCTTTTATTAAAGGTTACGCTGGTCGTTTTGATGAAAACATATTGAATGCCATTCGTCAATCAGAAGATGTATGTCAATAGGCTGTTGATTCTATAAGTTTATTAACCCTTTTTTAATTTAGGTGGAATACATTGAAAAAGATTCTTTGGTTTATGCAAATGAATTACAACGTAATGCTCCTTGGGGATTGGCTCGTGTTTCTCACAAGGATTCACTGACTTTTAAGAATTATGAAAATTATGAACATGATCCAAATGGTGGTGAAGGTGTGAAGGTGTATGTGATTGACACGGGTATTAATGTAGATCATGTTGATTTCAATGGTCGTGCTACTTGGGGTCATACTGTCCCTAGTGGTGATGTGGATGCGGATGGTAACGGTCATGGTTCTCACTGTGCTGGTACGATCGCAGGTGGACGTTATGGTATCGCCAAAAAGGCTGAACCAGTCGCTGTCAAGGTCTTGAGGTCCAATGGATCGGGTACGATGAGTGATGTCGTCAAAGGTGTCGATTGGGCTACGGCTGAACATATCAAAGCAAAAGCATTAGCACGAAAAGACGGAAAGAAATACAAGGGTGCGGTGGCCAACATGAGTCTGGGTGGAGGTCGATCACCTACGTTGGATCGTTTTGTGAATGGTGCGGTTCAGGCGGGTATCGTGTTTAGTGTGGCTGCTGGTAATGATAATGATGACGCATGTGATTATTCACCTGCTGCGGCCGAATTAGCCATCACTGTCGGTGCATCGACCATCAAGGATGAACGTGCGTACTTTTCAAATTATGGTAAATGTGTCGATGTCTTTGCTCCTGGTTACAATATATTGTCCATCTGGAAAGGAAGTCGTTATGCCACAAACACAATCTCTGGTACATCCATGGCTGCTCCTCATGTCGCTGGTCTCGCTGCTTATTATCTCAGTTTGGAAGAAGACGCAACAGCAGAAAAGATTAAAGAAAAAATATTGAGTACGGCTACCAAAGACATCTTGGATGGCATTCCTTCTGATACTCCCAACTTGTTGATCAACAATGGTGTTGAAAATAATAACACGAAAAAGAAGATTATTCATGGCATCGATAGTGTATTAAAGGACTTTTTTGGTGATATTTAGTCATCAAGCATATTTTCACTGTAAATCTTTTTTTTTTCTTTTTCTTGTATTAAATTGAAGTATATCAATGATCTCATATTGTATCCAATAAACAATGTATAAAAATCATTTCTCTCTCTCTCCTTCATTTTATATACTTTTATATTCTGATTGGATGTCTGACTTTATAATCGTCATTCAATCTCCAAGGTGATTGTCTTCAACTTTCGATGGTTGCCTTGGTTTCTCTCTCTTTATTTTCTATTGTGCTTATAAACAGAGATCAATAAATTAATATATAAAAAAATATTGACCAGTAAAGATGATGTATGCAATATTTACCGTAAACTGTATTTTTAAATATAATAAAAGAGAGAGGGGGAGAAGGGGGAGGAGAAATAATTTTCATGATGGAATCCATCGATGGAATCTTTTTATAAAAAAAAAAAAAAGGAGAGAGAGAGAAAATGAAATAAAGCAGTGGCTCACATACGTCATGCAACTACAGTAGTTGATTTTGTCTATCCACACTTTCTCCTGAGTGAAACAAGGTCATCCAGTACATTCCACTCGACTGGCAAGTGTTTAAACCTCAAAGAAGAACACAGCTGATTCGAATCGTCTTCTTCATCATCTGCTCTTTATTGTGTTTTATGTGATCTTGTATAGACATGCTTGCATAGAATACATTCATTATGAACAGTGTGTGATCAATACTCGTCATCAAATGAATCAAAAAAAGGGTAATGGATGTTCCTTTATTTTGCCAAGTAAAGTTCATACATGCAAGATGCAGGGAGTATCATAAGGGAATTGAGGCAATTATCAAGCTGAGTTATTATTGCTAGAAATAAAAAAAAAGTAATGAAACATAAAAGAGAGAGAGACTAAGAAATATGTATTCAGACAGATGATTTATAGTAAAGAAAAGTATAAAAAAAAACAATGTCAACAGCAGATTACGTAGGATGGAATAAATATAATGGCTGACTTGATTACTATATTAAGATTCTAAGGAACTCTTTTTTAAACCATATAGTTTTCGTTTTCTATAAAATCCTTCATTTATCGTCTTCTATTCTCTTTCTTTCTTTATTATGTCTACTCTTCAGGAACAAGAATCAAGTACACCCAATGAATCCACATCACTACTATTACCTTATCATCACAAGCAGATCAATTACCAAGGTTTCACTCTTACAGGTCAAATCTATCATTACATGAAAAATTCAAATCTATTCCAACTCTTGCCTACGCTGGCCATTGGATGTTCCATCTGGTTTGGAATGACAGCTTCAGATGAACTGACGCTGACTTCGATCCGATTATTAGCCGTTTTTATAAGGTAACAAAGACTTGATGGAATCGATCGATGGAAGGGCTGACTGTGTGTCTTAGTTGTATTTTTGCTTTATTAACCACATCACTCAACATCTCTGTCCTCGTCCTGACTGCACTCACCTTCCTATCACTCACTCGGTCATTTCAGTGTCAGGATCACATCACGGGTCAAAGTACGGAATGTCGTCTATGCGGTGAGATCAATCCCGACACAGGCAGCCTTTATGACTGTAGGGGAGGACCGGATGCGTTTGAGAGTGCCTTGATTGGTTTCTCAAGTCCAGTGGTCTGGTTGATCTTTGCTGCTTTCCATTTAGGTAAAGCGGTGGAAGTGACTGGATTGGGTAAACGGATGTCATTATGGATGATTCAATCATTTGGAAAACATATCACTGGATTAGCTTATTCAATCGTCTTTTCAGGTAAATCATTCCCATCCAACCCATTCCATCTTCTTACTGAATTCAATAGAATTGATCCTGGCTCCCTTTGTGCCCAGTAATACAGCACGAGGAGGTGGTATCGTCTTACCCGTCGTTCGTTCTATCGCGACCAGTTTAGGATCAACACCGACCCATCATCCGCAACTAGGAGGCTATTTGATGTTGGTCGGAGCGCATGCGAATCTCTTGTCTGCATCCATGTATCTCACCGGCATGGCTTCGAATCCGATCGTGCTCCAAAAGGCCAGCACGTTATTCCCTGACTTGCATTTTGGCTTTGTGACCTGGATCACCGGCAGCATCGTGCCTACCTTGACGTGTGCCCTCTTGCTGCCTTTGATTTTGTCAAGAGCATGTGGGCTGCATAAACAAGGCGAAAAAAAGAATACACAAGGGGATGAGGTCATTGAACATGCCCGAGAACAGCTAAAAGAGATGGGTACCATGTCTCTAAAGGAATCTGTAAGTCTCACTGACTTGATCCAACATGTGTACTAATCTCCCTCTCTCTCTTTTTTCATCGTACAGCAACTCTGTCTTGTACTTTTCGTCTGCTTGGTCTTGTGGGCCACTTCTGCTTATACATCAATCGATTCAACCTTGGTCGCTCTCTTGGGTATCGTCACTTTACTCTACATGGAAACCATTCAGTGGAAAGATGTAGCTCAAAATACAAATGCTGTAAGTGGACCTCCCCCCTCTTTCTTTTCTCTCTAACTCGTTTTGTAGTGGGAAACCTTCTTTTGGCTCGCTGGATTCATTACCATCGCCACTCAACTTTCACAAGCGGGTGCTTCTGCTTATTTAGGAAATCAGATTTCACTCATGATTCAGCATCTTCATTTACCCGCTACACCTGCTCTCAGTATTGCTTATTTCCTCACCACCTTCCTGTTTTCTTCACTCAGTGCTCATACTGTGGCCTTTGTTGGTACCTTTCTGGATGCTGGTCATGCCCTGGGTGTTGGTCCAATGATCCTTACTTGTTTACTAGCCTATTTTAGTTCTCTAGGTGGTTGCATGGTAAAAAAAAAAACACATTCTATTTCTAGTCTATGTCTCTCATCCTTTTTTCAGACAAACTTTTCTACAGGTTCATCGGCCATGTATTTCTCTCCAGGTTATGTCTCTCGCAGTCAGTGGTTCCTTATTGGTGCTCAACTTGCCTTATTTTATATCATTGTTTATTTCACTATCGGCTTAGGTTGGTGGCATTTCTTGGGCTGGCAATAACATGTGTACATTTTTTATATAAACTAGATACTTTCTTTTATTCACAACTATCCTAAATAACTTTTTATTTCATCCAATTCTTTATCATTTGCTGTAAATAATAACCTATTCTATCCTACCAAAGACAAATGACGTAAGGTCTGAATGACTAATAAATTGAACTTTAATAATCCTTTATTCTATATTGAGACAAATGGGAGATTCTTATTTATGATTGTATGAAAAAAGGGATATAGTCCTTTTGAAATTAAACGTACAAAATCACAAAATTCCTTTTTTTTTTTTTTTATATCTTTACTCATCACATTCAGCAATCATAGCATACACAATGTGTCCTTTTTTCTTTTAAAAAAAGCAATAAATAGTCTTTTATATAGTTTATACACAAATTTCTACTCTTCATCTTGTAACTTTTCTTGAGGTTTCGATTTACCGTGTCCAAAACCAAAAGCAGAATTGATATCTTCAGGATCCATCCTATACAGACCAGTTAATGGCTTATACCTTCTTTCTGTCTTTCTTCTTACTCTCTAAATTCATAATGACCTTCTCCATCAAATCGAAGCAAGTATTCATGATGACGAATCAAAGAAGTTCTAGACAGTCCACGTTAGATGATTTCTCTTTTTGATCCCTTTTTCATTTACCTGTGGGAGACAGTAAACAAAGTGATGCCAACCTTACGAGCATGTTCATACATTAATGCCTCAATATCTACGCTCACTGCGCTTGTACATTCATCAAGGATAGCCTAAGGAGAATATTGAGTACATCTCTCATTCATCTTTAACCTAACTTACAAACTGAGGCTTATGATAAAACAAACGAGCCATAGCAACCCTTTGCTTTTCACCTCCAGACAAAACATCAGCCCAGTCATGCACTGTGTCCCAACCGCCTTCTCTTTCAACTAAATAGCCAAGATGAACTGTATCTAGCAGCTTGATCAATTCTTCATCATTGTATCCCTTTGCAGCAGCTTCTTTTTGTGTATCGGGATAGATGACTTGATCTCTAAAGGTGCCCAGAGGAAGATAGGGCTTTTGAGGTACATAAAACAACTTGTCTGAAGTAGGTTTAGTCACACTACCGCCTGTGTTTTCAAAGCAAAAGAGTGAGAAACTCGATCAAGTCAATCCAACTATACATTACCAAACAAAGGCCACAAGTCACCCAAGATACGGAACAGTGAACTCTTACCACAACCGTTGGGACCAGAAATCAAACAGTTCATGCCCGTGCTTACTTTGAAAGAAAGGTCTTTGATCTGATAAGGGTATCAGTGGGTGTAAGGCTCTAAAGGATCGTTTGTAACTTACCAAAATGTCACTGTTTGGAGTGACGATAGGAACTTTATCAAAGACAATAACACCATCACGAACAAGTACCTTTCCTTTGGTAGCATTCGTATCTACCAACTTGCTCTTTCCTGAGCTACCTTCTTCGTTTGACATCATCGTGCGTTTATATTTGCCTTCACGTACATCAGTCAAGACATCAAACAGTTCTGCAACACGAGACTAGATGGTGTCATTCAGCGATCGTTCTCTTTCATTAAAAAAAAAGTACAGTCTACTTACAGTATAACCAGCAAAACGAGTTAAATCTCTACCAGTCAAAATAAGTCTACCCACTGCTTGAGATAAATTAATCAAATAACTTGCTATTGTTTGTCAATTGTCAGTGCCTATTTCTTTCTACAGCAAAATTTCCTTTCTTACAGTTTCTTGAATAATCTTCCATCAATTTTGTAGGATCACTATCACCGCCCATATGCTTTGTAGCTATACAACCCTGTCAGTTTCTCATCCATCCATCTCTTTCCTTATTTTATACCATAACGAGGATCAAACACAGGTCTTGCTAACAAACTTTGATTTTGTTATTAAAAGATGAAAATCAGATAGGTGCACTTACTAGTATGCAGTCATTGTAGCGCAGTATTTAACAAGTACGGAATCAAAGATACCATTCACAAAACGAAGTGTGTACACTTTACGAACATGATCCGAAATCTTTTCAAACGTATTGTTCACCACCTCCTTCTCTCTTTGACCACCACGATAGAATGCGATTTCTTCCGAATGCGTAATAATACGGGACTAAGAACATAGGCCAACATCAATTAACGTCTATATATGATTTCAAACAACACTTACATGTGCAAAACGGAAATCACCTTCCAGTTTTTGTTCCGTGGCGGTGTCTATTTTTATGTGTTACCCAGAGCATGATTTACAATTATGCTTATGTAAAAAAAACTTACATCGGCCAAAAGGTGGGGAAAATGCACGGAGCAAGACACCCGAGATGACAAAGTAACCGATCATAAAGAAAGGTGCTTCATTACCACTATAGAATAAGAAAAGAAGAGGAGATGAATACAGAGAGAGAGATATGCAGGAGGAGAATGATCAACTTACATGGCTTCACCTAATTTATAAGCAAACAAAAAGATATCCACAACAGGCTTGGCAATATCAGAATAAAGATGAGACAGATTTTCAGAGAATTTATCGATATCTTGAGTTAATAGCTGGTCTGCGTTTTGAAGTCTGTTATCAAGATTGGATATTTTATAAAAAGTAATGCCATCTAAATATTGATTGTGTGCATGCTAATATACATTGGTTAGTTTATTAAAATATCAGTTCTTATCTTACCTTTGTTAAACGCTGACGGAAGGAAAGAGCGAGTGCGTTAATAGTCAATTTGAGTGAATTGTTAACGATACTCATTGGCCACTATCATACAGAGTTATGTCCATGGCCTTATCACTGATATATAAACACACATACCATCATTAAACCAAATTCAACAATGGCTCTTGCAATAAACTCTTTTCGGTTTCTTGATACAATCGACTTTACAACTTGACTAGAATAAAAATAAGCAATTTTTCTTTTTAATCCACTGCAAGTGTGTACCCATTGAAACCAGAAAACCAAATATCAAGCCAAGTTCTTGCTATCAATACACTTGCAAGCACGACTAATAAACACGATTCCTTTGAAAAAAGACCTACAGATATCGTTTGTCATCCTTCTTTAAAGTATTTTCCTCTTCTCTTTTTACCTGGCACGCAAATGGGAAACAGTTTCTTCATTTGTTCAAGGAATTCAGCATTCACACCCACCTTTTTGTGCTTCTTCTGATTAGAAGAAGTTGGCTTTTTTGAAGCGTTATTTTTAAACTGGCTTCTGGATCTATAGATAGCATAAAGCAAAGAGATAATGATAACACCCGATAAAGGTTTCTTTTGTCTTAAGCTTGATAATACTGGAGCCATTGAAGAAAAAGAAGAAGAAACTAGGGAGGAGTTTTCCGTATAAAAATATTTATGTAATGCGAAATTGAATTCATCCTGTTTGATTGGTCATATATCTGTGAAACAAAGTGTGACAGACAAAAGAGAGAGAAAAAAAAAAAGGGCACATTGACTAAAGATAAAGTGGCTGCTATCTATTAGCTTTCAATAGGACACTACTTTTGTATTGCTTTACTAAAACTTATATGACCTGAAAGCTTTACTTTGCTATACAAAACTCACAATAACTTGTTGATTGATATAAATAAATAATATTTTTAACTAGTGCAATATTTAATTGGATCACATATGAAAATAAAAACATATACAAGACGACTCGTTCAATGTTAAAATAAAGCGGGGAATAACAAATAATTTGAAATATGACAGTTGCAATAAACTCACTCTGTAAAAAATGCTCAGCTAACTAGCAGAACAACAGATAAAATTTAATAAGCAGTTATCATACAAATGAGTACAGCAAAATCATTTTAAGACCTGTATCATTCTTAATGCCATATTAAACATCTGCCACCAGTCCAGTAGCAATCTACTCATTTTCCTTGCAAACATCAAGACAACTCTCACTATTGCCTTCTTGCTAACTTTTTTTTTTTTTTTTTTTTTTTTTAGCAAGTTCAAGGCATTTTATGATCCAAACATGGTTTATAAAGCAAAAGAGGTTCAAATATCAATCGTTCATTCATCAAAAACCGTAGTTTATGTATTTTCAAATTAAAATACTTTTGAAAGGGGGGTGTTTTATTTTTGTAAAGTCACACTAAAAAAAATTTACATGTTCAATGCCAAAGTCGATTCATCTTCAAACTTGCAATATTTCAGCGTATATTCAGTAAACCCGGCTTTTTAGCATCAGCCCTTCAGTTCATAACAAGAAAAGAAGGACTTTATTGATCTGAATGCTTGCGAGAGGGAGCCAATATATACCGCTCAATCATTTCATCTGAATGGAAATAATCTCGCTCAATTATTAGCTAGAGTCGTCACAAGTCATTTTTGGTGAGTCTGACTGTCGGATGAGCGGCTTTTGTTAAAAATCACTCACAGACCTTTTCGAGACTTGTGGGTTTCAATATGGACGAACATTGAAATTTTTAAAAAAGTCCTTTCTTTGTTGACCTACGGGTTATAATGCTGTAATCGGTATTCATACTGAGCTATCAAAATATTTTTTTTTCTCGACAAAAGTCACCTTGCAGGGGGGCTGCGATTTGCTATTTGGTTAATCACAAGATTTGATTCATGGTCTACTTATTTGTTCTCATTATATTGATTCTCGAGCTATTTGCTTATCGCTTAGTTTCTTTTATAAAAATATCATCATTTATTAGATATATTAATCAAGAAGGTTATTAGAAGGGTGAGGGGGAAGGGGAGGTCTGTTTTGCGGAGGATATTGCTGCCACGTTGGCTGTTGGTATTGGGAAGGATAAGCTTGAATAGGCTGTTGCTGTTGTTGTTGTTGTTGTTGTTGCTGCTGCTGCTGTTGTTGTTGCTGAGCACGATATTGATCATGATAGCCTTGACTGTAATTAGGCTGCTGAGGAGCAAAGTTTTGTTGAACAGGTGGAGGAGCATAACCTGCTGGTGGTGGTTGATGAGCAAGAGGAGGAGGAACATAGCCTTGCTGCTGTTGAGAATGTACAAATCCGTGTTGAGGAGGGACAAAATTCTGCGGCAAGACTGAAGTGGGCGCATAGTTTTGCACTTGAGGAGAAGGCGTCCCGTAATTTGCTTGGTACATGGGCGTGCTATTGTAAACAGGACGTTGGGGTGCTGCTTGTGTATATGTGGGTGGAGTATACACAACAGGAGATGGCTGTTGATAAGCCTGATGCTGCTGATAGTTAGAAGCTCCGTAAGGTGCAGAAGGTGTCTGTTGTTGTTGAAGTATCCCCTGAGGTTTAGGTGGTGGTGCTGGTGTAAATTGATATGGCGTGCTGGGTTCGTTCAAAGACATCTGTCTTGTTTGACTTGCAAGCTGTTCCATTGGGGGAGCAGAAGATGGCAATGGGGCTGCAGCTGGAGAGGTGTACTTGTTTAGTGTCTCTTTCAGCATTGCTTGTTCTCTTGCACTCTTTGTACTTTCAATTTCCTCTGTTAATTTACTTCTCTCTGTTGTTCGTTCAGAAACAAATCGCTCAATGTTATGTTGCAGGGCCTCAATAGCTCCTTGTAATCCAGTGTAAAATTGAATACCCTTTCCTAATCCCTCCTTAACATCAGTATAAATTGCCTTGGCTTCTTTAAAGTCGCGAGCTAAATCTTTCTGGATCTTTTCTGCTTTCTCGTGTTGTGACTGCAATTTTTGTGCTTCAGCACCTTCCATCAATTCCTTGAAGGCTAACGTCAAATCCTGGATCGCTTGCTGTTGATGCTGAATGGTAGCAGAGATACGGTGCTGATGAGGGTGGAATTTTTCCAATTCAGTAGCGAATATTTGCTCTTCAACGTTTGCTTTTTTGTTCAAAATAAGCAGTTGAGAAATATCGTCTTGAGTGGTCTATTTTACATACAAAAATAAATATCCATCTATGTTGCTAGTTGCCTCTAGTTACCTTTTCTTTTAAGTCTTGGAATGTCTCGTTTCTATCGCTTTCGATTTTATTTAATCTTGCAAGAATAGCCTCTACCTGTTGCACCTTCTCACTCAAACTATCTTTTTTTTCCTCAACCCCAAAATTAATGTCCAATAAACTCATAGTCGATGCATCTTTGCCTTGATTACTGCTGATACCATTGGACAAGTTGATGATTGAGTTTGCATATGTCTTTTCCAAATTTTGTGGTTGTTTTAGAATATCAATGTTATGTTGATTGGATCCATACTTGGCAAACAGTTGTTGATCAGATTGATTAGCGTCATCCAGCATTTTACGGTGATTAGCGATATCATGTCGGAACTCTGTAGTGAGCGATCCTGAAGGGATCTGGGTCCAGAGATCGCCGTATTTGACTCTTCCTTGTTCACAGTCTCTCATTTCTGTATCTAAGCTCAAATTAGCCTTATCCAATGTCTGTCTTGCCTTTAGCTTCATTGTATTAAGTGTTTTGAACAGCTCTCCAATAGAGTGCGACTGTTCTTCTGCGGCTATCTCTTCTGACCATGCCTTTACTTCACTAGGGGGCGATGCAAACATGTCCAAATGATTTTGCTGCTTGAATTTAGCCAACGATCCCGGAAGCTTCATGTAATCTAATGATGCATTTAATTCAGCTTGAGCAATATCACATCTTTCGTTTTCAGAACGAAGCAGTTTGGCTTTTTCTTCAGAGTAAAGGGATGCACTTTCGTGGATACTGATAGGGATCAATTTGGAAAAAAGATCAACACCAATGACTTTTTTAATTTCGTCAGGGCCATAGAGTTCAGAAATAGGTATTGTCTTTACTGCCTTAAGGCGATCAATGGGTGGTAATACAGACTCTTGGGGTACAGCGTCATGGTAAATCATGTCATTATCTCGAGTTGCTAAAGTCATCTTTTCCGTGCAACTTGCACTCAAGGGTTTACAAAGTTCCTGAAGTGCGCTTGTGCATTCACTAGACACGGTTCCATTAGCGTGACCGGAAGCATTTAAAAGAGAGCCAAGGTTGTTGGATAACTTGATAGCTTCCTTTGCAGCTGATTCGGCGGCTGTGTATCTTGCCACACTTTCACCGTATTTAGCTTCCGATTCGCACGCAGATGCCTTATGTTGTTGTGCTAAAGCCGCATAGTACTTTTGCTTGACTTGACAAATAGTAACCCAAGATTTATCTACACCAGCTCCTCGTTGGATAGCATCATTGAGAGAATCTACAAGGTGTCCATATGCCCAAGTGGCATGACTTGCCAGCTTGGCAATCAATCCCGCCTTTTTCTTTTCACGAATACTACTTTCCAAAAAACACTCATGTGCTTGCGTCAACATGAGCTCGGATAACATCTGAACTGTTTCTCGACTCAAATCCTCTGAAGGTGCATGCAAAAAATTGTCGTTGATGTACTGAAACATGCCTGCTGAAGCTTGGAAATAGTGGAAAGCCCTCTTACGACCTTCTGCTTCTGCTCGATTTTGAGAACTTGCAATAGCTGATAACGTGGACGCTTCGTTAAATATAATACTAGCTTTTTCGAAAGCTAATGAGTATTGAGCAACAGCTCGATTATTGAAAGCATCGTACCTAGTTAAAGAGGTATTAAAAGAATTGTTTCTTTTTATTGTTTTCTTCTGCATTTACCAATTAAATAGAACTTTAACATGTTTCTCATCTACAGGAAAGCGTAGATCAAGCAATTCCAATTGACCAAAGTAACGGTACAATAAGTCTCTTCCTGTAACATCTTTTCCTGCACCACGAATGTCTTGGCGTAATCTATTGAAAGACTGTGTTTCTTCATTGTATTTTTCTGGGTCGTCTTGGTAAAAGCGAGCAATGTATTTCTTTAAAGGTTGAACCCAATCTACATCGTCAGTTTTTTTAAACGGTGCTGTTATAAATGGAATTTGTGGAGTGGCCATGTTTAAAAGTGAAAAAGAGAAAAAAAGGAGGGGTAGGAAAGGTCACAGAATAAGAAGAGTGCATATCATGAGTGTGCACCCCGCACAAAGATAATTTAACTGAGATCAAAATAGGGTAAAGGATTTGATGTATACACTTTCCTAGAGTTTTATTTAAATGAAACAAGCAAAAGATTATAGCAACTTTCTGAGGGGAGGTTTTGTCCCTTTGAATAAAAAGGTTTTGATTGTGCTTGGAGACGCTATGATGGACATATTTTTGGTTTATGAGATGATTTTTTCAAAGTATGTTATTTTTTATGTATTCCTCATATTCAATTTGTCAATATAACTGTATAAGAAAAAGAGGGTGAAAATATAATGTTTTTATTTTTGTTGCCTTCAAAATATCAATAAGATAGCATAAATTAACTGTGATACTTCAGTTGTTATCCTATTTAAATTATACGACAGTCCTTTTTCAAGTAAAAAACAAACTTGTTAATATTGGGCATATGATAATGATCAGAGAGAAGAGTATTTGTCTATTATCAGCCACACAAAAGAATATTATATTCAGCTGCAATTTTAAGACGATAGATTATCAGCAATCAACTTACTATATGCTTGGATGTGTGGCGCCTTCATTTTTTTTTGATAATTAGTAAATCAAATGTAAAGTACTAACATTATCTTTTCTAAGTGAAAGGAAGTCAAAAGTTCTATTTTGAAACTTTTGTAATGAATTTTATGTTTGCCATAACGATCAAAGGTTTTCAGAATCAATAAGTCAAGATTTGTATTTGAAACTTAATCTGAATACTGACATTGTAATTGTGATAAAGATTGCATGATAGGTATTGTAATCTTAAGAATCAGTTCATTCTGCGCAATGATATCTTTCTAGAGGACTAAATGCTTCTATTGTTTTTATGATTTTGATTAGAAGCCTGATCTCATTGGTGCTTTACACAATAATTGTATGGGTGTTCATTGATTTTGATTAAAGTTTTGCTGAAATAAGATGCTAACATAGGTGCAGCAATAAAAAGAAATTGACTATTATCGCTTGTACATAAAAAGTTTTACCAGACCGAGAAGCTTTATTTTATACTCTATACATCGACAATGTAGAACGATTTTGTTGTTACTAATAACGATTAATGAATTACAATAGCAAGAAAAGCGAATGCATTTGAAGCACTCAAAAGATATTTTACTTGTACAATACAGTACAGTACTAATATAATGTTCTGTATGGATGCTTGGTATTATATCTCCTTCAAGTGTAGCCATTGCTTTTTATATGAATATTTGAGAATTATTGCGTTTGTTTTTGCAATTTCTTTAACAAATGGAACACATAATTTTACTTATCAAAATAGTAGATTATCGGGTCGAGTAATTATAATATGATAGATGGTTGTAATAAAAGGCTAATAACATTCAGACTTGCAAACTAAATTATAACTGAGATATTGACCAGATTTAATAAGAAAAGATTCATTTTGCTTCTGGTAGCTTTTATATAGCGTAATAAATATGTGTACTGTTTATCTCTTATTAATCATATGATGAGCTGTAAGTGAGTGCTTTAAAACCTAAAATTAGTTTGAGGCCATTGCCAGATTTAAATGTAATAAAAATGTACCTGGTTGGTATTTTACGCACAGACCATGATAGTCGTACAGGTATATGGGAAAGAAATCCTGATTAATTCTTATGAATCCACTATTTTCTATTAGTATTTTGTGTACGCTGAAAAGATCAGTAAAAAAAAAGGGGGGGTGAGGGTAACAAAGATTTGATTAAGAACAATGATGATTCAGATTGTTGATTTCTCAAACACCATGTGGTGGATGGGCTGTACAATTTTGTTCTTCAAGAAATTTAACATATTAAGTGAAATACGATGAATAAAACTAAAGTCAAACAGTTTTTTTTTTTGTGTATTAGTTTAGCACATCAAAATAACACTTTCTTTTTATTCAATGACTCTAGTTCAGTTGGCTTACCTTGAGATCAACTGCATAATGTGTGGCCAGCTCATTATGTATTTATATCACAAATTCTTACATCAATACACGTACTTTTCCTATATACTTTCTGACATATTTAGAAGTATAAAAAGTACAAGACAAACTCGAAATGGCAATAATAAAATTTCCATAAATGGAAAGAGGCTAAAATTAAAAGTAGTGCCAGCCTTTTTAATTTCTTTCCCTTATTTTCCCTCTTCATACAGCAAAGGAAAAAAAATAAAAAAATACATTTTTTTTCTGATTCGTCTAAAACCTATGCTTTATCTTTTCGTTTAAAAAAGCTACAGAGAAAAGAAGAAAGATAAAGAAAAGAAAAGAAAAGAGAAAAACAGTAATCAATGCTATACCATGTCTTTCATAGAACACTCATTTTGCGTCCGTGGATACAGTGTGCCAAAAGAAGCACAGCGACCGCATCTCAAGAAAGAATACGGAATAATCTCAATGTGATTGACTTTTTTCACCCTTCTTTATCGTCTAATTCGTATCGTTATACCCTTCAGCTTGGCGTCTCGGGTTACCCTAAAAGAGGAAAAGTGGTTGAATCTCAGGACGACGGCATCTACTCTAGTGTTCAAGTAGGTGATGATGCCTACTTTAAAAGGCACGATGCTTTGGGTATTGCGGATGGTGTTGGCGGCTGGCGAACTCATGCGGGTAAATAATATTTTTTTTGTTTAAAAACAATCACCCCTTTTTTAAAATTATATTTATTTTAGGAGCAAACCCGGCTTTATATTCTAGGAAATTAATGCACTATGCGCAATTAGAGTTGGATCGTATTAAAACGAATGTAAGGCCACAACAGCCTCGAGTAAATCCGGATCCAGTTCAAGTGTTGGAAAATGCATATCATTTAACTACATTAGATGCACAAAATGAGGTACAACAAAAAGTAAACATGTTTAATTTTTTTTTACTCAGACACTGTAAACAAAAGGGTATTGTAGGGTCAACTACAGCATGTATTGCTATTCTATCCCAAGATGAATTAAAGATAGCAAATATTGGTGATTGTGGAGTATCAGTGATTAGAAAGAATAATTATATTTTCAGGTCTGAAGAACAGCAGCATTCATTTAATTTTCCATATCAACTAGGAACTGCTTCATTTGATTCACCAAGTGATGCACAGGTACAATGAAATAAAGCAAAAGGGTAAACAAATACTCAAAAAATATGTGTGTATAGCAATTTACGGTAAAAATCGAAGAAGATGATATTATTGTTCTTGGATCGGATGGATTATTTGATAATTTGTTTGACGATGAAATACTAGAAGAAATCAAAGCCTCAATAGAACATACTGATTCAGATCATCTCATCGCAGCACCTCAATCAATATCAGATGCTCTTGCTCATAGAGCAAGGATCGTAAGTGAGGATCCGGATAATCCTACTTCCCCTTTTCAAGTAAGAGCTATGCATGAAGGCTTGTATTATCAGGTAGCTTATAAGAGTACATTAATTGAATGAATCTAAATATACTCTTTTATAGGGTGGAAAAGCAGACGATATTAGTGTCATCGTGGCTATTGTTAAAAAGGATGATCAATTACCAGAACCTTCACCACCTCCATTACCTTGATTCATTTCTACTCATAAATGTAAATAGTACTTCACTCTCTCTTTCTTTCTCTTTATGCAGCCATTCTTGTATATTTATAAGCATATTAACCTAAGAATTAAAATTTGACTGTGTGATCAAATGAATATAAGAAATAAGGTGATTTATTAAATGGATCAGGGCAGTGTATATACTTTGAAGTTAGCTCGTAGGTTGATAATTTCTAAATTCATAATTTGCTGCCTCTGTTATATAACATTTTGAAGCATCAATTCTTTCCTACAATGCACACTGTCCATTTCAAGATTTTGAAAAAGAATAGCGTTAAAAAAATGAGCAACAAAATAATTGAGGGGATATTTAAAATATATAAAAAAATAAAAAAGATACTGTTTATCATATGTTAAAACTTACTTTCAAAGACTGAGAGAAAAGCAACCGAATATATAAAGAAGAGAGTCAGTAAGTATTTCAAGTAGATAGAAGGGATATTACTAGAAAGAAGCCTTGTTTGTTATGATAATGGCCAAAGATACTGCAACTTTATTTTCTTTTGAGAACATTTGATTTATCTTGATTATCTATAACCATCATGGTCAGTTTGTGGATGTTTTTAGAAGTGCCAAAATCATACTATAATAATCTTATACAGCTTTTACAAACTTGAGCTATATACCAACAAATATCCGTTCACTTCAAAGCCTTCTTACTACAAGAATGGCGTACCCAAGAGATAAGGTATTCGTAATTACTCTGGACATAGAAAACTCAATGGCTTTGACAACCCAGTAACTCATCAAATATCTGCCTTTTGTTCAATTACTCCACAAGATACCGGTTACCCCTATTCTATTCTTCTTAATTGCCACAGTATCTGTATTAAATATACTATTATCAAACGTTTATTAATTCTATCAGTCATAGTGCTATGCTTTAAGCTAGTATGAATAAAGCTGACATTTCTACAAGAACAAATACACGAAAGGATTTACATTTAATACTATTATTACATTTCTTTCAATAGCTTTGCCTTTCCATCATTTTTATAAAATGAGGTTCTATGTATTTTTGAACTCTGCTAATTTAGATTATAAATTAAAAAAAAAAAAAAAAAAGCTTATTTTCTTAATGAGTACTTCAGTGATAGAATACTTTACTCAAGTTACTTGGATTATTTTGATTCAAATATTTTGCTATTGTATTGAAGTCATTCAGTCTAATAGACCTAAGAATGATGTGAAAAGGATAGTATCTCTGAATAAAGTTTATTATTTTGAAATTTCTATTAAATTACAGAATATACTTTTTTTTCTTTTTTTTTTTCTTTCAAGAATGTCTTCAACTGCAGTACCAGTAACACAAATATATAAAAAATTAAAAAAAGTAGGAAAAGGAGCTTATGGCTCAGTTTATAAAGGGTACACCAAAAAGAAATATTATGTTTTATTCCATTCAGCTTATTAATTATATTAAAAAATGTGGCCAGCATCAACACACAAACCAATAAAGTAATTGCCATCAAAGTATTGAATTTGGACACTGAAGAAGACGATGTAGACGACATTCAACGAGAAATCAGTTTATTATCTCAATTAACACACGCTCGCTCACAAAACATTACTCCTTATTATGGCAGTCTTTTGGTAGGCACAAAACTTTGGATTATAATGGAATATGCCGCTGGTGGCAGTGTTAGAACAATTGTAAAATGGATATACACATATTTATCTGTATAAAAATGATCGATTTGACTAACAATTTTATTAAAAGATGAAAGCGGGAAACATTGAAGAAAAACATATTGCAGTTATTATTCGGGAATTGTTATTAGCTCTTTCATATTTGCATAAAAATCAAATCATTCACAGAGATATCAAAGGTAAGCAGTGCGCGCACAAATTAAAAAAAGTGCTCACATAAGGTTTTGAAGCCGCCAATGTACTGTTAACAGCAGAAGGGAATGTACAATTATGCGATTTTGGTGTGGCAGCTTCCAATTCTTTTAGACAAAGTACATTTGTGGGAACACCGTAAGTGAGATAGTCAAGGAAATAGATACAAACTTGTCAAACTCACTTTAATAGCTTAGTTACTGGATGGCGCCTGAGGTCATCAGGGATGGTACTTCCTATAACTACAAAGTAAATTATTGGAACATACAGACACAAAATCTGTCATTCACTTTTACATCAAATAGGCAGATATCTGGTCTTTAGGCATCACAGTCTATGAAATGGCAACAGGAAATCCGCCATTAGCTAATGTAGAACCTATGCGTGCGATATCCATCATTCCAAAATCGATACCACCCAAACTGCCTGATACATATTCCCCCGCAGCCAGAGAATTTGTTGATTCCTGTTTAGCAGAGGATCCTAACGAAGTAAAGTATCTACGCAAAAATAGGAAGAAATAGAAAAAAAAATATTAAATAATTTGTATACAGAGATTGAATGCAGACGAATTGTTAAAATCAAAGTTCATCAAGAGCGTCAATAAAGTACCAAGGTCAGCTCTGAGGGACTTGATTGCTCGATATGACACGTGGAAAAAGACAAATGATGCAATGAAACGATGTAGTATTATATCGAATGACATTAGTGAAAGGTTATCTATCTTCTGATATTTACTAATGAAAAAAGAAGGAAGAGCTAACTTAATGTTTTAGTGAAGACGACGATATAACTGAATTTGATAACATTGATGAAGACGAATGGGAGTTTGAAGTAAATTAATTAAAAAAAATCAATGCGCTTAATTCAACTCATTTTTTTTTGTAGACAATTAAAGAAAATGGATCGAACGATAAACCAACGTTATCCAGCAGCCCCTTCGCAATAGATAAACCAAACATGTTTGAACAAGCCTATACCCGTAATTTAGAGTCATTACCACTTGCACGTATGTTTATGAACCCCGAAAAACTACCCGACTTGCTTGCCCCTCCTTCTGGCAGTAACAATTTAGTTTCAACTGAAATATCCTTACCTTCACCCGTATTACAGTCCAAGACACCTGATTCGCCTAAGTTAGAGCATACTTCTGTTAAAATAGATAATCAAAAGCCTCCAGAAACAAACAAGGTCACCCTGTCACGCAATTTACTAAACTCTCCTGTTTCTAAGCTAACACCAATGACGCGATCCGGATCAAGCGATACGGGAAAACCCACCTTACGCGCACGGTCTCATTCTGAGCAAAGTCACGGACAGCAGCCCACCACGTATGATGTACCGCCTGTGCCTTATCTCCGAGATAGTGATGCGAATGCTCTTCCACTTGCACGTCGTGTTAGATCGGCCACTACTCTTCGGCCTCCTGAAGAAGATAGCGTAAAATTATCTAGCAAGCCTCTGCGGCCTATAAACGATAAAAAAAAGAACAATAGTACAGAATCACATAGAAGAAGTATCAGTGCAGATAACACGAAAAATACAGAAAAGGTAGACAAGATGGTGTGATACTTTAGAAAGTTAACATTTTTTTAATAGATGGTGCAAGATTCTTTGAATAAAAATTCTTTTACATCAGAAGCAGAAATGTTTAAACAAAAGCTGGAAAGAAAACCTTCTTTTGATGAACAAAAGATGTCTTTAGGAGATACTGTGCCATCTATTAAACCGCTTGAACTTGACGGCATACAATCTCAGCAACAGTTTTATGATGCAATATGGGCTACTTTGGGAGAACTGAATGGATGGCTAGACTCCATGGAGATAGCGCTAGAACATGTTAATGAGAATTGTCTATAAAAATATGTTTCAAGTATAAACCGTCTACTTTTTTTTTTCTTTGTTTTATTTCCTTATTCAAAGGCTTTTACAATATATTTGACAAGACTATTCAAGTAATCTCCCCCTGCCTCGTCATGTTTTATTCTAATTTTGATTCTATTGGAGATACTGGAGATACTGGAGATACTGGGGATTTTGATTTCATGGGATAACTGGTATGGCACAGTTGTATTCGGGATAGACTGGCTTCTTCTTCTCTATTAATCTTTATCTTTTTACAGACTATAACCATATTGTTTAATACTAAGATAATAAAATATGACTATGTATACTTACCATCTATGTAAACGTCTGTTTCATCTATGATTTCCTATTAAAAAATCAATGTGAGCTGCAAAAAAGGAAATAATTAGGTATAAAATTTACCTCGCCAATTAGGCTCTCAATCACATCTTCTAAAGTGATAACACCTAATGGCCTTCCTTCTGAAGGGTCCATAACAAGTGCCATATGGCCTATAAATAATTGTCATTTTCCATAGTCTTACACTCTTCTTTTCTCTTACTTGTTCCTTCTCGAAAAAAGTTTAATATATCCAAGCAACTTGTTTTAGGATTTGTTTCAGGTAAAGGACTTAAGGGAAGTTGTGATACAGTGAATTGTTCATCATGATCTTGTCCTATGAGGTTTTTAACAAGAAGCATTCCAATAAAATCGTGCTTGTTGCTTGCTGCCGTAATTGGTATACGAGAATAACCCTGCTTTAAAAGCTACCAAGAAAAAAAGAAGGGTGTTATTGAATGTAAAGCGGCTGCCGACCACCCTTTACCTTGTTCACGAGAGTTTTATCTAACACAGTGTCAATGGACAAAGTAAATACGTCTTCCAAGGCTATCATGATGTCATAAACACGTTTTTCTTTTAAATCAAGGACAGATGAAATGATGTGTACTTCATCTTCTGTTAAACCTTCCATGTCGTCCGATTGATGCATAGATACTAAACACTTGAGACCTAATTCAAAATAAGCAACAGATATATGCTTGTTTGGGAAATTTACCTGCTTTTTTGTAAATGGTTCCCCCAGAAGCACCCAAAAAATAATTCAAAATAAGAGAGGTCGGATAAGCAATAGGGTATAATATGTACATGATAATAAGAACAATTCTTTGCATGGTCAATAAAATGTGTGTTCATCGTTTCTTTTTGTTCCTTACTTTGAGGATTTTGCACCAATGGCTAAACCATACCGCACACAAATTGCTATAGACATAGACATGAGAAATGAATCGAAATATTACTTACTTAAACTGGTCTTACATTGGGGTATTATTCTGTAATAATAGTAAGATGTCAGTTATCAGCAATCTTGTTTTGTTGTCAACTTACTCTCCAAATATGACAATCATTGCTGTCGAAATCAATATCGCCCAGAATCCACCTCCGCCGGTAAGGGAATCAAGTACAATCGGCAGAGTTTCGTTCACGATGACGTTTGAAAATAATAGTGTTACCAAGACCCAATATTTACCTCTACTTAATAATGAAAGCACCTGAAGCGCGTGGTTCTTTTCTGATTCGGATCCAGTTTCAACCAACACCTGAAGGTTCGTCTCATCTAGTCCCATCAAGCCTAAGGTTAAACCTAACAGTTGTTCGTTATGTAATCAATAAATAATGAAAACAGGAGCCTTTCTGTCTACAAACCTGCAAAGAATCCTCCGGCTAATATAAGCACAGCAGATGAAATAAAGCGATAGATTGTCGTTGATAAATGGTTATCCTCATTAATATACACAATTGGACTTGGTATGACGTTTTGTATCATAAGTAATAGTATAATGACTATTTTTATTATTGTTCTCATATTGCAAGTACAAAAAATAAAAAAAAGAGAGGAAGAGTGAGAAAAAGTGTTTTCAATTATTTATTCATGCTATTTTTTTTTTCTGACGGCAGAATTTTCTTTTTTAGGAGATTATAGTTGTACAAAACTTTACAAATAATTATGAAGTTGTCTGCTGAAGTCGCTTTACTTCTTCTGGTGAGAATTTAAGCATCATTGCTAATACAGGAATAAGTTGTGCCTAATAAAGTGAAATTAATAATCAAACTATAATTAAAATAAAATTACTTTACTCTTGTAGTCTTGGATTCTAAAAATTTAATAATAACGTTTCTAAGGTACTCCATGTTGATTTCTTCTTCCTCTTTAGCAGAATTACCACTCAAAGATGATACAGAGGTTCTTGATGAGGAGCGGGGAAAGCCATCTGAATGTCCTGCTAGGCTATTTGGGTTTGGACTTGGTGCCTTTGGTGATTGAGGACGATCAGAAGAGGCAGCTGTCTGCTGAGCTCTAGAAAGTTTTCTTATTTCATCCTTCAATGTCTAACACTCGTAATTTATTTTTCATGAAAAATGTTTATCTATATGTTAATTTACCTTGTTTAGTGTTTTCAAGTAACCTTCTCTAGTCTTCAGGTCTTCTAATTCCTTGCTTTGGTTGCCTTTAAGCGCCTCAAGCTCTCCTTTTGCTTTATCCAATTTAAGCTAAACAAGCAAGAGATAATTTAGTATTTGTATACAGAAAGTAACATAATAGCCTTTCCTTTACCTTTAGTTCATCTTTTTCTTTTATTTCTTCTGCGTTCTTTTTTAGCTCGCTTTCTACCTGTTCCAAGTCTTCAAGTAATTTTTGTTTATTCAATTTTAGCTCTTCGATTTGTTTTTGTCTTTCTTCATATTCCCTTTGAGCTTTTTCAACATTTTCTTCCAAAGATTTGATGTTTTCTTTCAGCTTCTTTATTGATTCCTCGGACTTTAGCTTGAATGTCTGTAATTCACTAACCTCTTGCTCTTTTTCTTTTAGTTGTTGCTCCAAACGAATCTGCTCTGTATTCCATTGTTTTTGTCGTTTGTCCATTTCTCGTTTGGATTCTTCATTCATCAAACGTGTCTCTTCCAAGGCAGCAACTTTCTCATTCAATTCTTTCAAAATTTGCTCGTTTTCTCTCAATCGATGTTGCAAATTCTCTGACATGCTCTGTGAGCTCTCAAATTCAGCCTGCTTGATTTGTAACTCGTCCATCATTTTATTTTTATCATCAACAGCCTCTCTTCGCTCTTTCTGAAGGATGCCGATTTCAGATTCATTTGACTGTAATTTGGCATTCAATCGATTGACCTCTGCTTTCAATTCAGTTTCAGCCTTTGATAGGGAGTCATGGTCTTGTCGTAGTTGTTGAAGTTGAGCCTTGTATGACTCACCTGTTTGTTTGGCCTGATTCAACTGTTCTTTGGTGAGTTTGAGTTCTGTGGCTGCCTCTGTCTTTTCCTGCTCTAACTTTGATACTTGACCCTTGGTCTTGTTCAGCATGGTGGTTAGATTTTTTGAGTTTTCCTGCTCTTTTTCCAAATGCTCTGCTGATTTACGCGCTTCTGCCAAATCTTGATCTCGTTCATTGAGCGATTCCTTAGCCACTTTAAGTGCTTCATCAGCGCCTTTTAATTTATTGTTCAATGTCTTCAGTTGAGCTTCTAATGTTTCTACTTTTTTAGGTAACTCTTCAAGTTCCTTTAGTTTATCAAACGTATCTTCCAAATTGACCTCTGTTTCAGAAAGCTGTTTACTAAGGTTCTCTTTCTCTTTTTTTAGAGATTCATTTGATTCAGTAAGTTTTTTAATAGATGATTGGACGGTTGAAAGCTTTTCGTTCAAGTCGATCTGTGCTTCTGAAGATTGTTTTATTAGTTCTTCCTTTTCTGCTTTCAAATTTTCCAACGCTTTTTCTGTTTTTTGAAGCTTTTGTTTTGTTTCCTCTAAAGCTTTTTTCGTCTTTTCTGAAGCTCCTTGTGATCGTTTCATTTCATCAAGATCTTTCTTCAAATTATCCATTTCTTTCTTTGATTGATCTAACTGAGCTTTTAAATTACCGTGTTCTTTCTTCAAAGCATCGCGTTCCTTTTCTATTTGCTTCTTTTCCTTTTGTAGGGTTTCGACTAAACTCGTTTTTTCCTTAATCTTATCAGATAAGTCTTGCTTTTCTTTATCAGCTGTCGATTTTAATTTGGCTATCTCCTGGTTGAACTTCTTCTCATTCGAATGAGCCTTTTCCATTTCTTTTTCAACTGCTGCTATTTGCTGATTCAAACGCACCAATTCTTCGCTTTCTTGGTCCTTTGACATTTTGGCAAGATCAGATTCAAGTGTTGACTTTTCCTCCATCCATTTAGCTTTCTCTTTTTCTAATTCTTGTTTCTCTTTCAATGCTGTTTTTAATTTTGCTTCCATCTCGTTCTTTGCCTTATTTGCAGCATTCTTGGATTTTTGCCTTGGTGTTTCATTTTGCTTCTTCTCCAGCTCTTTGATTTTTGCTTCAAGCTCCTTCTTCTCCTCGTTGAATCTGGCATTTGCTTCCTCTTTCAACTCTGCCAATTTCTTTTTTTCTGCTTCTGCCTGTCCTTTCATTTCTGATTCAAAGTGGGTTCTTTGTTCTGATTCTAATCGTAGTTTCTCTTGCAGCGTTTCTTTTTCTTTAGACACTATATTCAGATTATCTTGCAGACGGCTCAATTTATCGCTTAACTCCTTTTCTTGCTGATTCAGCTTTTCCTGAAGTACACTATTCTCTTTTTTGAGTTGTTCTGATTCCTTCTCTGTCTGAAGTTCCAACTCTTTTAATCTATCCTCTAATTGAGACCTTTCTGAACTGACATTCTCCAATTTTTTTTCCAAGTCGTCTTTTGTTTGTTGATACTCTGCTTTTTGTTTAGAATATCCTTCAAGCTCTTGCTCAAGCTTTTCCTTAAACTCATCTGCGCTATTCATAAAGTATAGCAAATTCTTTTTAGTTTCTTCCTTTTCCAAAAGCAATTCCTCTACTTGATTTTTGAGTGTAGCAATAGATTTTTTGGATTCAGTGTCCTGCTGAAGTAGTCCATCACGTTCTTTTTCCAGAGTCTTGATTTTCTTGACCAAGCCCTTCATCACATTGCGATCCACAGACTTCTCATCATCTGCTGATTTGGCCATTGTGTGCTGAATGTACTTTTGTAAAGAAAGCCCAAAAAAAATAAAGGAACAAAAGACTAGCATTCTTGTGGAGTTTAAATGATGCGTTTCACATGAAAACAAAAAGAAACTATTGAAAAAAAAAAAAAAAAAAGAGTTTGCTTTATTTATATTTATTAGCAGTCAACTAGGCAGTTTATCTTTTGAAAGCGAAAATGTAATGACGGTATGCTTAGCTATTGAAAGGAGGAATATCACTGCATATAACGTTAGACTTTATTGAGAATTGATTGGCCAATCATTTCTGGGGTGTTTTTAGAAAGATTTTGTTTTGGCGACCAAGAATAATTTATAGTACAGAAATACAACACTTGTCATTATTAACAAAATAATGCTTATTGAATACAAGAATATCTTTTAAGAAAAATTTAAAAAGCAAGCATGCCCTATAATTGAGCTCATAGCCAATTGACTCCGTGTGAAAGGACTTTTAGTAAACCATTCGCTTTCTTTTTTTTGAGTTGCAACTACCTGATATGCTAATGCTCTAATGCCTGCATCAGAAATGGAAACAGATGCTGAAAAGAAAAGGAAGACGAGATATAATAATCCTTTTTATTAAGCAACCACGCTGTTTTATAATACAAAAATACCTTTTTTCATCTACATTACATGATTTACAAGATGCTTTTTCCTGTTCATCAAGAGGCTCTGATCTCGGATGCAAAAATGAAAATTATATTCCTATACCTGATGCACCTCATATGATTGATTTGAGAGATTATAGTGTGTTATATAAGAAAGAGTATAAGAAAACGAATTTACTTGTTCGATTTTCATACGCTCTTGAAGTGACGATTGAATGCCATCAGTATTTCTTGCTGCTAATCTAGGTTGTGTACGAGTGAGTGTAAATTCTAGCTTTTCAGTAATGTGGCGATAGACAGTTGATTCATTAATGGATGAACCTTCGAAAATGGCACAAACATGTTCGGTAACATCCTTCACAATACAAGTAGGGCACTCTTCGATGTAGTTTTCAATGAATTGAGAGTGTTCTTCTGTAATCTTAACATTATATCCTTTTCTTTTAATTTCAGATGCTACTTTATAGCCTGGTAATACTGCCCCTCCATTGTCTATCCATTCTTTATCGAATTTATAAGCAATGGCATGTGAAATACCAGCCTCTCTAGCAGCTTTAGGATGTTTAGTATTCGTGTTCTGCATTAAAGAAATGAATTGAGCGACCTGTGATGGTTTGTATTTGGCCGATGTCCAAACCATTTTTGGAAGTGGTACTCTGCCTAGATCAAGTTCGTCCATAGCTTGTGCTAGCATTTCAACCTCTTCTTCCTCGGACGATATAGCAGTATTAGAAAGATTCTCTAAACGATATGTTGTTTTGATGGATGTTTCCTCTGTAATATCCTTTGGTTGATATTTAGTATCTTTACCATCAATTCTATCGCAAGCAACTTCTTGCAAAGGGCACCTAATGGTAGTGAAGTGCCGTAAGTATTTAAAATCTGGCCACCGGTGGGGAAATCAAACAGAGCGGGCCAGTAACACTGGCGGACAAAGCCTCGGTAA